>NC_135719.1:33058981-33183981 GCF_964656455.1 Halichoerus grypus | reverse complement strand
TCCATGTGATTCTTTCTTTTCCATTTTAGAAAAACTGGCTGCAATTTCTTGGGTTAAGAGAATCAAATAGGTAAGATAATTTAAATATTTTAAAATCCAATAATAATGTTGCCTTACATTTATATGTTCAAAATAGTTTTCTGCTGGTCCTCTATCCCAGCTGCTAACTAGACCCTTATTCTTCCTCCTGCCAACCCTTCTCCTGCTCATAATCTCTATCTTAGAGCCTCAAAGAGATGTTTCACATGTCTAAGGAAAATTCCCAGGGCCACTTGGGTGGCTCAGTTGGTTCAGCATCCAACTCTTGGTTTCAGCTCAAGTCATCATCTCAGGGTCATGATCTTAGAGTCATGAGATCGAGTCCCAAGTTGGGCTCTGCACTCATCGGGGAGTCTGCTTGGATTCTCTCCCTCTCCTTCTGCCCCTCTCTCCACTCATGCTCACTCTTTCTCTCTAAAATAAATAAATAAATAAATAAATAAATCTAGCTTTAAAAATAAATAAATAATGGGGCACCTGGGTGGCTCAGTCAGTTAAGTATCTGCCTTCAGCTCATGATCCTGGGGTCCTGGGATTGAGCCTCACATTAAGCTCCATGCTCAGGGGGAGTCTGCTTCTCCAGAAGGTGGAAAGAAGGGAGAAAGAACAAGCCCAGTCTGCTCTCTGAACCATCAAAATGTAATGCTCATTTTCTCTCCTCTAATTGTAGTCTAGAAAACACTAGGTACATTTGGCATGCTTCATCCATTGTATATGATTTCCTTTGTTGCTGGGTGCTGCCATCTGATCTGGCACCTGCCAAGTCCAAAAGGTGCCATTACAATTCCATTTAGCTCACTTGCCCTGTAGCTTCTCAGAGGACCAAAGCTGCACAGTGATTAGTAGCAAAATGAGGAAGAATTAACTTCACCCTTTTGTGTAGACCCAGGTTTAAGAAATGATAAATTAGGGCTGCAAGGGCCCTGATATCCTACAATGGTTTCAGTGAAATAGCTTTAACTTCCCCCCCACATCTCTTCAGGTACTGCAGAAGAAAGGGAATGTCAGATACCATACTCAGAATTATCTCTCACATCTGTTAACCAAAGCTTTGTTTATGAATCCAGTTTGCCTTTCCTGGTGCTCCTTTTCTTGGATTGAGTTCTCTCCTAGGAAATTCCTTAATATATCAAGATATACAATTTTTCCAGGCTCCCTAATTTTCCTTAGGCATGGACAGATATTTTGGAACAAATGTGACAACTGCAGTACTGCAGTAACAGTAAAGAGGTCTTAGAAAAACATGTTATCCATTTTATTGCATAACTTTTTCCTTTATTTATATAAATTATAGTATATGTATAAAGTTTATTTCTATCCATTTGTTTATAACCTCCTTAAAAACAGATCTTTTGTTTCTTTGTTTCCTTTGAATAGTCCAATCACAAATATACAAATAATACACAATAATGGCAGCCATATCTGGTCTCACATTCTATAGTTCATAAAAGTAATAACATATTAAATACTGAAACATGCTCCCAGTCTTTAGGATTCTATGCATTCTTTAAGATAGTTTTTCCAATATATGGTCATGGAACAACTGGATATCATAATGAGGGAGGGAAATTAACCTTGACTCTTACCTCATGTCATAGACAAAAATTAAGTTGAGGTAGATTATAGACCTAAATGTGAATGTTAAAATATTCAAATTTTAAGAAGAAAATAAATTTTAAAAATATGTTCATGACTTTGAGAGGCAAATATTTCTTAAATAGGACATTAAAATATTAAGCATAAAAGAACAAATTGATAAATTGAATTTCTTTAAAATTAAGAAATTTCTTCATCAAATACATCATTAAAAGATGTGCAGACACTAAAAATGTTGGGGTTTTCTAACTTCAGGGGTCCTCAGCTATGACACAAACTGTTTCACACTTATCCCATGGAACTTGGGTGGCAAGAGGAACAGAGGCAAACATGGAACTTATGATGCTTGCTGTGACCTGAATAATAAAGTCCTTTGTCTCTGAACCAGTCATCTCTCTTCTGCCAGAATCTATGAAACTGTAGTAGGCCAACTTGTTAACTTACAAATGAGGTAATATCTCAGACTGTCACAGTTCTTGATAAGGAGAACCCTGAAGCATCTCAAGAGTTAGAGGTTCTGGGTATCTCAGGACAAGAACTAGCAATGGGTCAAAAATAGAAGAGGGAGTTAAAACTCCATAAACCAAACACAGAGTTGGTGATTGTCTTTCCCCATTCCAGTAGAACATGGAGTTCCCTGATCTTTGGAGGCTGAATCAAAAACCCAAGATTCAGTGACACAGAAATAAAAAGTGAGCACACCAGGTCATTGTCTTGTTTGGCTTCCAGCATTTTTTCCACAGGCTTGCAACTTCCCAAGCAATGTATTAAAAAAAATCCTTGTGAAATTAATAAGCCAAAGCAAAAAGACCTAGAAATACTAACAGGCAGCACTTGCTCTAAATTCCCAGTTTTCACTCTAATGTGAGACCTACAGAGAGCTTCCAATCATCCATAAGTACTTCATTTCTAAATATTAATAAGACATCAGTGAGGAAATGCTTTATTATGAAAAAATGTACTCCAAAACAAATAGAAAGAAATGATACCAGAGGTATCAGAAGCAATGTGGGACCAGAAGAAAATTTCAAAGTAATTATGATTAATGTCCTCAGAGAGAGAAGAGATATTATTAAGTCATCAAAATAATAGCAGGATGCCATAAAAGAAGAATATTCCAAGGACAAGAAAGTGCTTTGGAGGTTTTTTTGTTTTTTTGTTTTAATTAGTAGATAGTTGGCGGGTAAATTGGTAAAAGTTTCCTAAAACTAGTGCAATAAGAAAAATGTATACAGTACAGAATGGTTATAATATAATTATAATATGAGAGGAAGATAATACCATAGAAGAAAGAATTTTTAAAGAAATAATGTAACAAAGTTTTCAGAGAAAGATGGTGGTGGAATAGGAGGACTGTAGGCTTGCCTCTTCCCATAAACACAACTAGATAACTATCTAATCATCCTAAATATCCCAGAAATAGACCTAAAGACTGACAGAACAAACTCTACAACTGAAGAAAGAGAAGAGGCCACATCAAAGAAAGTAAGAAGTGAAGAAATGTGGTTTCAGGGAGAAACGAATTGCTCATGCTGTGGAGGTGGGGGAGCCGTGGTCATGGAGAAGGGAGAGAGAGAGAGGAACAGACAAGGTAATACACAAGGAGAACGTTTCCCCAAAGCCATTGGCTTGGAAAATGAGAGGTGTTAAATTTCATGACTTCATGCAATGAGCAAAGCTTAAAGTCTGGAGTTTCAAACGTCAGCAAGGTTGGCTCGGCTATAGCCTGGAGGGCACTGCCTTACTCCCGGAAAGAAGGCAGGTAAACAACCTAGGGGCAGACAGCCTGGAAACAGCAGTCTGAAGAGAACCTCGGGCCCACAGTGGGGAGATTATTCACTCTTCTTAGAGTGCATTCCTGAGAGGCAGCTTTCATGGAGACACCTCTTAGGGAACATAGGAGTTGGCCAGTGCCATTTCCCTCTGCTGCCCTTCAGTATAAATGCAGAGCCACCTGTGGGAAGCAGCACAGCCCACACACTGGCTGCCTAACTTGCATACACTAAGCCCTACCCTTGTGCTCTGGTAGGACTGCCCTTCTCAGTCACGCTTGCCTCAGTCCCAGCACAGCAGACCCCTCCCCCAGAAGAACAGCACAAACCCCTGCCCATACTGCTTCTCCCAACCAGAGAGTTCTGTAGGGCCTCAGTTATGGTAGAGGTGGTGACAAGTCTCATTTCACAAGCAGACCAGAGCACACCTAGTTAAAACTCACCACATTCAGGCCACAGACCAAACACTGACTACAGCATGCAAGCAGAGCCTCAGCAGATGACTGGCTTGAAGGATAGAGCAGCCAAAACAAAACAACAGAGCTCATGCAGCACACACTGGAGACTCTCCTTGAAGCACCAGGCCCTGGGTACTAGAGGACCTCTTATTCATGAAGCCATTACTTTCAAGGGCAGGAGACATAACTGGCTTTTCTAACACAGAAAAGGCAGAGACTTAGAAAAATGCCAAGATGGAGGAATTTATCCCAAATGAAAGACCAAGATAAGGGCATGGTCAGATCAAAGTGAAATGTATAAGCGTAACATGTCTGGTGGAGAACTTCAAGCAACAGTCATAAGGATACTGGGCTTGAGAAATGAATAGAGGACATCAGTGAGATCCTTACCACAGAGATAAAAGAGTTAAAGAATCAATAAAAGATGAAGAGTGCAATAAATGAAATCAGAAATGTGCTTGATGCAATGAACACCAGGCTGGAAGAAGTAGAGGAATCAATTAGTGATCTAGAAGACAACCTAATGGAAAGTAATGAAGCTGAACGAAAGAATTATAGAACACGAGAATAGACTTAGTAAACTCAGTGACTCCATCAAACATAACATTCATATTATAAGAGTCCCAGAAGAAGAAGAGAGAGAAAAGGGGGCAGAAAATTTATTTGAAGAAATAATAGCTCCAAACTTCTCTAATCTGGGGAAGGAAACAGACATCCAGATCCAGGGGACACAAAGAACTCCCATCAAAATAAAAAACAGGCCAATACCAAGACATATTGCAATTAAATTTGCAAAATATATTAATAAAGAAAACATCTTAAAAACAGCAAGAAAAAAGAAGTCCTTAACTTACAAGGGAAAACATAAGGCTAGTTGGACATTTCTCAACAGAAATGTAGCAATCCAGAAGAGGGTGGCATGATATATTCGAAGTGCTAAATAGGAAGAATACTTGATCCAGCAAGCTATTATTCAGAATAGGAGAGATAAAGAGTTTCCCAGACAAGCAAAAACTAAAGGACCACTAAACCAGCCCTGCAAGAAATATCAGAGGGGACTCTCTGAGTGCAAAGGAGAGACCAAAAGAGACAAAAACAAGAAATCATCAGAGAAAATCTCCAGAAAGTAAAACAAGTAATAAAATGGTAATAAATACATATCTATCAATAATTACTTTCAATGTAAATGAACTAAATGCTCCAATCAAAAGATAAAGGGTTTCAGAATGGTTAAAAAAAAAAATAAGACCCATCTATATGCTGCCTACAAGAAGCTCATCTTAGACCTAAAGACACATGCAGATTGAAAGTGAGGCCATGAAGAAACATTTATCATGCAAAAGAAAAGAAAAGCCAGAGTCAAAAGAAAGCCAGAGTAGCAATACTTCTATCAGAGAAAATAGATTTTAAAACACAGACTGTAAGAAGAGACAAAGAAAGGCACTATATAACCACAAAAGGGACAATCCAACAAGAAGATATAACAATTGTAAATAGTTATGCATCCAACATGGGAGCACCCAAATATATAAAACAGTTGATAACAAACATAAAGGAATGAATTGATAATAACACAGTAATATTATGGGACTTTAACACTCCACTTACATCAACGGACAGATCATCTAAACAGAACATCAAGGAAACAATGGCTTTGAAGGACACACTGGACCAGATGGACTTAACAGATATATTCAGAACATTTCATCCTAAAACAGCAGAATACACATTCTTTTCAAGTGCACATGGAACAGTCTCCAGAACAGATCACATATTAGGCCACAAAACAAGCCTCAACATCGAAGTCATACCACACACCTTTTCTGACCACAATGTTATGAAACTGAAGTCAACAAGAAGAAGAAGTCTGGAAAGACCACAAATATATGGAGGTTACACAACATGCTACTAAACAATGAGTGTACCAACCAGGAAATCAAAGAATAAATCAAAAAGTACATGGAAACAAATGAAAATGAAAACACAATAGTCCAAAACCTTTGGGAAGCAGCAAAAACCATCCTAAGAGGCAAGGATAGCAATATGGGCCTACTTCACCAAGCAAAAAGGAAAAAAAAAACAAAACCCTCAAATAAACAACTTGACTTTATACCTAAAGGAGCTGAAAAAGAACAACAAATGAAGCCTAAAGCCAGCAGAGGGAAGGAAATAATAAAGATTATAGCAGAAATAAAAGATATAGAAAATTAAAAAAAAAAAAAAACAATAAAACTGATCTATGAAACCAAGAGCTGGTTCTTTGAAAAAATTTAAAAAGTTGATAAACCTTTAGCCAGACTTATCAAAAAGAAAAAAGACTCAAATAAATAAAATCACAAATGAAAGAAGAGAAATAACAACCAACACCACCAAAATACAAACAATTCTTAGAGAATATTATGAAAAACTATATGCCAAAACATTGGACAACTTGGAAGAAATGGATAAATTCCTAGAAGCATATAAACTCACAAAACTGAAACAATAAGAAATAGAAAATTTGTCTGTTTGACTTATTTCGCTCAGCATAATACCCTCCAGTTCCATCCACGTCGTTGCGAATGGCAAGATCTCATTCCTTTTGATGGCTGCATAATATTTTGTATCATATGACCTCACTGATATGAGGAATTCTTAATCTCAGGAAACAAACTGAGGGTTGCTGGAGTGGGGGGTGGGGTGGGAGGGATGGGGTGACTGGGTGATGGACACTGGGGAGGGTATGTGCTCTGGTAAGCGCTGTGAACTGTGCAAGACTGTTGAATCTCAGATCTGTACCTCTGAAACAAATAATGCAATATATGTTAAGAAAGAAAAAAAGAAGAACAAGAATGTAGCAGGAGGGGAAGAATGAAGGGGGGAAAATCAGAGGGGGAGAAGAACCATGAGAGACGATGGACTCTGAAAAACAAACTGAGGGTTCTAGAGGGGAGGGGGGTGGGAGGATGGGTTAGCCTGGTGATGGGTATTGAGGAGGGCACGTTCTGCATGGAGCACTGGGTGTTATGCACAAACAATGAATCATGGAACACTATATCTAAAACTAATGATGTAATGTACGGGGATTAACATAACAATAAAAAAATTAAAAAAAAAAGAAATAGAAAATTTGCACAGATGGATAATTAGCAAAGAAATTTAATCAATAATCAAAAAACTCCAAACAAAAAAAGTCCAAGACCAGATGGCATCACAGGTGAATTCTACTAAACATTTAAAGAACAACTGATACCTATTCTACTCAAATTATTCCAAAAGCCTAGAAAGGGAAGGAAAACTTCAAAGTTCATTCTATGATGCCAGCATTACCCTGATATCAAAACCAGATGAAGGCTCCACAACAAAAGAAAACTACTGGCCAATACCCCTGGTGAAAGGAGATGCAAAAATTCTCAATAAACTACTAGAATCATTCACCATGATCAAGTGGGATTTATTCCTGGGTTGCAAAGGTGGCTCAGTATTCACAAATCCCTCAATGTAATACATCACATTAATAAAAGAAAGGATAAGAAATATATGATCATTTCAATAGATGCAGAAAAATCATTATGATAGAAACCTTCAACAAAGTAGGTTTAGAGGGAACATACCTCAACATAATAAAGACCATATGTGAAATACCCACAGCTAATATCATCTTCAATGTAGAAAAACTGAGAGCTTTTCCTCTATGGTCAGGAGCAAACAGGGATGTCCACTCTCTCCACTTTTATTTAACATAGTACTGGAAGTCCTAGCCATAGAAATCAGACAACAAAAAGAAATAAAAAGCATCCAAATTGGCAAGGAAGAAGTTAAACTTTCAATATTTGTAGATGACATGATACTATATATATAGAAAACCAGAAAGATTCTGCTAAAAAACTTCTAGAACTGATGCACAAATTCAGTAAAGTGGTAGGATACAAAATAAATGTACAGAAATTTCTTGTGTTTCTGGATACCAATAATGAAACAGTGGAAAGAAAAATTAAGGAATCAATTGCATTTACAATTGCATTCAAAACAATAAGATACCTAAGAATAAACCTAACAAAGAGGTGAAAGACCTATATTCTGAAAACTATAAAACACTGATGAAAGAAATTGAAGAGGACACAAAGAAATGGAAAGACATTCCATGCTCAGGGATTAGAAGAACAAATATTGTTAAATTGTGTATATTACCCAAAGCAATCTACATATTTAATGCAATCCCTATCCAAATATCAGCAGCATTTTTCACGGAGCTAGAACAAACAATCCTAAAATTTGTATGGAACCACAAAATACCCCAAATCTCCAAAGCAATCTTGAAAAATCAAAGCAAACTTGGAGGTATCACAATTCCAGGCTTCAAGTTATTTTAAAAAGCTGTAGTATGTAGTATGGTACTGGCAAAAAAATAGACACATAGATCAATAGAACAGAATAGAAAACCCAGAATGAACCCACAATTATATCATCAATTAATCTTTAGTAAAGCAGGAAAGAATATCTGATGGGAAAAAAGACAGTCTTTTCAATAAATAGTGTTGGAAAAACTGGACAGCACCATGCAAAAAGAATGAAACTGGACCATTTTCTTATACCATATACACAAATATGATTAAAGACCTAATTGTGAGACCTGAAACCATTAAAAATCCTAGAAGAGAACATATAGTAACTTCTTTGACATCGGCCATAGCAACTTCTTTCTAGGTATGTCTCCCGAGGCAAGGGAAACAAAGGCAAAAATAAACTGTTGGGACTACATCAAGACAAAAAGCTTCTACACAGTGAAGGAAACAATCAACAAAACTAAAAGGCAACCAATGGAATGGGAGAAGATATTTGCAAATGGCATAAAAGGTTAATATCAAAATTATATAAAGACCTTATATGACTCAACACCCAAAAAACATATATTCCAATTTAAAAATGAGCAGAAGACATGAATAGACACTTTTCAAAAGAAGACATACAGATGGCCAACAGACACATGAAAGAAGCTCAGTATCACTGATCATCAGGGAAATGAAAATAAAAACTACAATGCAATATCACCTCATACCTGTCAGAATGGGCTACAATGGACAACAGAAGAAAGAACAGGTATTGGTGAGGATGTGGAGAAAGGGAAATCCTCTTGCAGTGTTGGTGGGAATGCAAACCGTTGCAGCCACTGTGGAAAATGGTATGGAGTTTCCTCAAAAAGTTAAAAATAAAACTACTCTCTGATCCAGCAATTGCACTACTAGGTATTTACCCAAAGAATATTAAAATACTATTTTAAAGGGATACATGTACCCAGATGTTTATAGCAGCATTACCTACAATAGCCAAATTATGGAAACAGCTCACATGCCCATTGGCTGATGAACTGATAAAGAAGTGTTATATATGTACACACACACACACACACACACACACACACACACGAATATTACTTAGCCATAAAAGAAAGAAGTCTTGCCATTTGCAATGACATGGATGGAACTAGAGAGTATTATGATAAGTGAAATAAATCTGTCAGAGAAAGACAGATACCATATGATTTCACTCATATGTGGAATTTAAGAAACAAAATAAATGAGCAAAGGTGAAAAAGAGAGAGAGACAAACCAAGAAACAGACTCTTAACTATAGAGAATAAACTGATGCTTACCAGAATGGAGGTGGTTGGGAGGATAGGTTAATTGGGTGATGGGGATTAAGGAGTTCACTTGTTATGATGATCACTGGGTGTTGTATAAAAGTATTGAGCCACTATATTGTACACTTGAAATAATTTTACACTGTATGTTAACTAGCTGGAATTTAAATAAAAACTTTAAAAAAGTGTTTGTAAAGTTCTGTGTAGAAGCAAATGGATATAGCAGTAGGCTTAACTCATTAGAACTACAATGTATACATTACGTTCTTCAAATAACATCTTCTTCATTAAGATAGAAGTGTATGTAAACTTATGTATAGAAGCATATGCGAATAGCCCTATGTTTAACTCATTGAAACTACACTTTGTATAATACGTGTTTCAAATGACATTTTCATTCATTAAGATAGGGTATGTAAACTCTTGTGTAGAAGCATATAGGAGTAGCATTATGCTTAACTCATTAAAACTACTTTGTGTATAATGCATCTTTCAAGTAACATCTTTATTTTTTATTATAAGTGTTTGTAAAAATATGGGTAGAACCATATGGGAATAGACACATGTTTAACTCATGGAAACTGTACTGTGTATAAACCTTTTTTCAAGTAACATTTTCTTTCATTAAAATGTAAACATACATGTAGAATTATATGGGAATAACCAGATGCTCAACTCATTGCAATACACTGTGTATATAACTTCCTTCATGTAACATCTTTATTCATTATAAGTATTGGTAAATGTATGTGTGGAAGCACTTTAGAGTATACCTGTTACTGACTCAATGAAACTCTACTGCATATAATGTGTTTTTCAAGTAACATATTCTTTCATTAAGATAAAAGTGTTTGCAAACATATGTATAGAAGCATGTTAAGAACAGCGTATAACTTGTCTTTTGAGTTATATCTTCTTTCATTAAGATACAATTGTCTGTAAACTTATGTGTAGAAGCAGGTTAGACTAGCATTATGTTTAATACTTTAAAACTACAGTGGGTATATTTAAAAAAAGGAATAATAGGAGACAAATTTTTATTATCTAAAGGCTTGACCTTCCAGGTAGTTAAGATTTGCCTAGTGCCTGGCATAATGAAAGGAAAAAATCAGATAATACTTGTATTTAAACACATCATCATAAAATTCCAAAATATGAAGAGGGAAAGAAACTTTCTGATTGTGGCAAGGAGTAAAGGAGTTGAGGCAAAAAGTAGTCACAATCAAATGAGCATAAATAAGGATGAGATAGAACCCATCCACATGCAATAACAGAATCTAGCCAGCAATAGATTAATGCTTGCACAACTCTGAGGGGGAATTATTTCCAACCTAGGAGAGTGAAAGTAAAGAAACTTTCAGATATTCAAGGTTTCTAAAAAGTTTTCTTCCATGAAACATTCTTCAGGAAGTTCTTGGAGAATGTGTTCCACCAAAATAAGGGAAGAGAATGCCTAAGACTGGGAAGGACTGGTCTAGACACAAGAAAAAGAAGAAGGGGCTTCCTAAGATGATGGTGTAGGGAAACTCCAGGTCCACAGCCAGTGGGCAGGTCCATGACCAGACGAAGGGAGAGCAATCTTGAGGAAGATGGCCAAAGGTGGCTGTTGAAGAACTCAAACCTAGAGAGGATTTTATGATTCAATCAGAATTACTGATAAAACACTAAGATGTTAGGATATGACACTATGTTTTTTAAAGGAAGTAGTTACCTCCTGAACAAACGGAATTTCTATTTCCCTCCCCCCCAAAATTAAGCAAACCACACTAGGACATTCTGCAGAGTTCAGTAATCACATGATTATAACATTGTAAGCAGGGAATATATATTTAATCAAATTTTGTTTTGTAATTGTTTGGGGAGAATGGGGGTGGAGAATACACAGGGGAGGGCAGTTAGTAGAAAACTAAATTCTAGTCATTTCTGGTAGGCACTATTATGTACTGTCTTACAATGACTAATCCAGAAATTTTCATATAAACATATTTTAGGAATGGGAAGATAAATAACAATGTAGAGAATGGAAAGTGGACTCAAGTCAGGCAGGATAGAGCATGAAGCAGCTCTATTTTTCTTTTTAAAATCTTTTAGTATAATTTTTTTTCTTTAAGTTATGAAAATTAAATTCCATTGATTAACATAAATTTTAAAGGAAAGAAGAAGCAGAAGAAGGAGGAGTGAGAAGGGGAATAGGAGAGGAGGAGAACAGAGAGGAGTAGAAGAAATAATTTTTTTAAATCCTTGGTAGGTGCATAAGCAATGTGAGAAGTTTGGAGAAAATGTCACATGACTTCATGAAATACTAAAATGACCTGTAAAGGAAGTAAATAATTTTGGTGGGAAAGGTGGGCAATGTGTGTGGAAGAGGGAGATGTAAATTATAAGGATGATGTCTTTAAACCAGAGAGGAATAAAAGGCCACTATCAGAATAATTTAATATTCAGATGGTATTTCTACATAAAAAATTAGCAGTGTAGTATTTTCAACTAATAAAGGAAGTATTCCCCAAGTGACATGGTTTCTATTTTCCCTTTTTTATCCATATCTGACAAGAATGTTATTTTCTTGTTATTAAACCTCTGGCGCATTATTTAAAAAAAACTCACACAGGTGCATGGCTAGGATAAAATAACATATTACACTCAAAATTCTTATGGAAATAGGTATGAGTAGTGTAATTCCTTTTTATTACTGGCATAATTAGACAAAATGCTTAATATAAAGCAAATTTAAATAGGATTTATAAGTATAATTTGAAAGTAAAATTTTAAAAATCACATTAAAGAGAGCATGGAATATGGGGAAATAAAAAGCCTTTAACAAAATGATTTCCTCATGGACTCCTGGGCATAAGATCTGTTAGGTTCAGATTAATATGTGTTCAGCACAAAATTATAGGAATACGAAATCTACTGTGATGGTGGGTGCTGTTTTTCTGCTGCTATGCACCTCACTTCAGTGTCTAACCCATGGTTTTATTTATTTATTTTTTTTAAAGATTTTATTTATTTATTTGACAGAGAGAGACACAGCGAGAGAGGGAACACAAGCAGGGGGAGTGGGAGAGGGAGAAGCAGGCTTCCCGCTGAGCAGGGAGCCCGATGTGGGGCTCGACCCCAGGACCCTGGGATCATGACCTGAGCCGAAGGCAGACGCTTAACGACTGAGCCACCCAGGCGCCCCTAACCCATGGTTTTAAATGTATTTCTTCTTATCTCTCTTTTCTTGTGTAATTAACCCCAAAACTAACCACACTCTTTTCCATATGGGTTTTTATAACCCAGGTCTTATTCCTAACAACTATATTTCCCATCCCACCTGTATTCCAGAAGTTCCTGCTCACCTGAAAACCTAACCTGACCCAACAGGCAGGAGAAAAACCTGGAAAGCCCATCTGTGGGTCTGGTTTACTGCTGCATAACCAGGGGCCAGAGCCTGCTTACACAAAGTAGATGCTCAGTAAGTACTTATAAACTGAGAACATAAGAACTCCACACACTTCATTCAGGTACGTAGTAGAGCTTCTGTGCATTTGGGTGAATGCAGATGGAGAATGCAGATAGTTAATTCATATTCAGCAAGAGAGCTCTATGCACAAGAAATTTGAGGAGCCATGATCAAAAGAAATTTGATAAAATGAGAAATTCTGACACTGTACACACATAGTTCAATATATTCTGCCTTATACATTGTGGTATCTCAGTATAGTAAAAATTATAATAATGAGCATATATGCATCTGATATTGGAATATGCCTGTATAAGAATTATTACTATTATAAGGAGATAATATTATTATTTCTAGTTTATAAGTAAAGAAATAGAAATGTGGTAAGATTAATACTTCACCCAAGTGTCATACAGGCAGTAATGGCCAAACTAGCATTTGAGTCCAGGTCTGTCTACCCACCTTCCAAGCTCAGGATATACTTGAACACAGGAGTAAATATCTCAAGTGCTTTCAAAGTTCAGGTTGATAATAAATATATGTAAAACCCAGAGGATTGACAGTGGAGGAGGGGAAGGCACAAGAGCTGTGGTGCACCAGAAATTTCAGGATGAGGCTAAAGGAATTTTAATATATTATTTTCAACCCACTGTGTTATCAAATAAAAAACTATTGCTAGCTTTTCTTCATTTTATGGCCCCTGTGTTCAAATCCTGAAAAATTTGCATTTCATATGTTCCTAATTCTTATGGGGCAAACTATCACATTAGAATAAAAATTTTAGTACCATATGGGTTTTTTTAAAACTTGGATAAACCACATAATTTTGCAAACCATAATTCTCAAAAAGTATTTGTAATTTTTTTCTCCAAAATATAAAAATTTCCATCTTCTGCTCCAAGCATGCAGCAATTGAATTCCAGCTCTCGTATTTCTGAAGTGGAACAGAAGCATATATTATTGGCAAAATTATTTTTATTTTTTTATAGTGCGGTCTTCCCTAACCACAAGTGCAAATAAGTTTGCCAATAATAGTTGTGTTTCAATCTACCAAGAAGATACAGCAATTTTAAATGTGAATGCACCAAACAACAGAGCTATAAAATATATATGAAGTAAAAACTGATGGAACTGAAAGGAGAATTAAATAAATCTATTATTACAGTTGATGGCTTCAACATACCTCTGTCAACGACTGATAGAACAACTAGCAGAAATTCAGCAAGGATATACACAAACTCAAAACATCATAAACCAACAGGGTCTAATCAACATTTATAGAGTAAGCCACCCAACGTAAGAAGAATATGCATTCTTTTCAAGTGCCCACAGAATATATAGCTAGACAGACCATATCTTGTGTGATAAAGCAAACCTCACCAAAGGTAAAAGAATTGGAATCATACAGAGTATGTTCTATAACCACAATAGAATCAAACTAGAAAGCATTAACAGAAAAGATAATAGGAAAACCTCCAAACACTTGGAAACTAAACAATGTACATCTAAGTAATCCAAGGATCAAACAGGAAGTCTAAAGTGAAATAAAAATATACATAGATCTGAATAAAGCTAAAAATACATTGTATCACAATTCGTGGAAAGCAGTTAAAGCAGTGATGAGTGGAAATTTACAGAATTAAGTGCATACATTAGAAAAGAGAAAAAGGTGACAAAATCAATTACCTACTCCCCCAAATTAAGAACCTTAGAAAAAAAGGGAAAAAATAAACACAAAACAAGCAGAAAAAAGAAAATAAGAAGAGTAGAAATCAGTGAAATAGAACACACACACACACACAATAGATAAATTGAAATAAAGAGCTTTGAAAGGAAGACAAAATTGACAACCTCTAGCAAGACTGATAAAGAAATAAAGAGAAAGCATAAATTACAAAAATCAGGACCATCACTACAGACTCCACAGACATCAAAAATATAAGGCACTACTATGACAACTCTTCACACATATATTTAACAACTTAGACAAATGAATGACTTGTGCAAAAAACAGAAATTACTACAACTCGCCCCATATGAAATTGATAAATTGAATACCACTATAATTTTTGAGAACATTGGTTTCATAATTTTAAATTTCTCAAAAAAGAAAATTCCAGTGCCAGATGGCTTCATGGGAGTATTCTATCAAATATTTAAAAATAAATACGAGTTACACTCAGTGTCTTCCAGAAAATAGAAGAGGAGGCAACACTTATAAATTCATTTTATGAAGATTCAATATTGCCCTGATTCCAAAACCAGACAGACAGTAAAAATAAATAAATAAATAAATAAATAAATAAACAAACAAATGTATGAATGAATATTTACATATAAATCCAATAGAACATGTACAGAACTTGTATGCTGAAAATGACAAAGTATTGATGAAAGAAATCATAGATCTAAATAAATGGAAATATATTCTGTGTTCATGGATTAAAAGATTCAATATAATAAAAATGTCTTCTTTCCAAATTGGTATATATATTTAACCTAATTTCTATAAAAATCTTTATATTTTGTATACATAGTTACACTTTTCTAAAATTTACATGTAAAATATTATTTGTTTTACTCAAAACAATTCTAAAAAAAGAATAAAGTGGAAGGAATCACTCCACCCAGTATTATGGGCCACTCTGTAGTTACTATGACCAAGACTGTATGGTATTGGCAGTAAAGGGATGGACAGATAATAGGAACAGAATAGAGAACCAAGAACTAGCCACACAAGTATAGCCAACTTATTTTTGACAGCAGTACACATGCAATTCAATGAAGTATAGAAGTAACTGGATCTTCATAGAGAACATCAACAAGGAAACAGTGACTTTGAATGACACACTGGACCAGATGGACTTAACAAATATATTCAGAATATATTTAGATACATTCCATCCTAAAACAGCAGAATACACATTCTTTTCAAGTGCACATGGAACAGTCTCCAGAATAGATCACAGGTTAGGCCACAAAACAAGCCTCAACAAATTCAGAAAGATCGAAGTCATACCATGCATTTTTCCTGGCCACAGCACTATGAAACTAGAAGCCAACCACAAGAAAAAAATCTGGGAAGACAGAGAATGCATGAAAGTTAATGGCATGCTACTAAACAATGAATGGGTCAACCAAAAATCAAAGAAGGAATCAAAAAGAACATGGAAACAAATGAAAAAAAAAAAAACAAAAAACACAATGGTCCAAAACCTTGGGGATGTAACAACAGTGGTTCCAAGAGGGTAGTTTATAGTAATACAATCCTACTTCAGAAGTAAGAAAAATCTCAAATAAACAACCTAACTTTACACCTAAGGGACCTATAAAAAGAACAACAAACAAAATCCCAACCAGCAGGAGGAAGGAAATAATAAAGATTAGAGCAGAAATAATGGTATAGAAACTAAAAAGCAAAAACAAAAACAAACCAAAAGCAGAACAGTAGAACAAATCAATGAAACCAAGAGGTAACTCTGTGAAAAAAAAAATAATAAAATTAATAAACCTCTAGCTAGACTTACCAAAAAGAAAAAAGACCCAAATAAATAAAATCACAAATGAAAGAGGAAAAATAACAACCAATACCACAGAAATACAAATAATATGATCATTTGTATTACAAATAATATGATCAATAAAATACATATGATCATTTCAATAGATGCAGAAAAGGCATTTGACAAAGTACAACATCCATTCATGATAAAAACCCTCAACAAAGTAGGTTTAGAGGGGACATACCTCAACATAATAAAGGTGATATATGAAAAACTCACAGTGAACATCATATTCAATGGGGAAAACCTGAGAGAAACATTTATCATGGAAATAGATGTCAAAACAAAGCTAGAGGAAAAGCCATATGTAAAAAGAACAAGACAAGGATGTCTACTCTCACAACTTTTATTCAATATAGTACTAGAAATCCCAGCCACAGCAGACAACAACAAGAATAAAAATAAAAGTCATCCAAATCGGTGAGAGAAAAGAAACACTTTCATTATTTGCAGATGACATGAGACTACATATAGAAAACCCAGAAGACTCCACCAAAAAAATTGCTAGAACTGACAAACGAATTCAGTAAAGTCACAGGATACAAAATCAATGTACAAAAATCTGTTGCATTTCTATACTCTAATAATTAAGCAGCAGAAATTAAGAAAACAATCCCACTTACAATTGCACCTAAAACAATAAGATACCTAGGAATAAACCTAACCAAAGAAGTGAACAACCTCTACTCTGAAAACTCTAAAAAACTGATGAAAGAGGGCACCAGGGTGGCTCAGTCAGTTAAGCATCCAATTCTTGATCTCAGCTCAGGTCTTGATCTCAGGGTCATGAGTTCAAGCCCTGGGTTGGGCTCCACACTGGGCATGAAGCCTATTTAAAAAATAATAAATAAATAAATAAATAAATTAATTAATTAATAATAAATAAATAACAAAACTGATGAAAGATACTCAAGACAACACAAAGAAATGGAAAGACATCCCACGCTCATGGATTGGGAGAATAAATATTATTATAATGTCTATACTACTCAAAAAGACTACACATTTAATGTAATCCCTATCAAAATACCAAGAGAATTTTTCACCGAACTAGACCAACAATCCTAAAATTTACATGGAAACAAAAGACCCCCAAATAACCAAAGCAATTTTGAAAAAGAAAAGAAAAGCTAGAGATATTACAATTCTAGACTTCAAGTTATATTACAAAGCTATAGTAATCAAAACAGTTTGGTTCTGGCACAAAAAATAGATACATAGATCAAAGGAACAGAATAGAAAACCCAGAAAAGAATCAACAATTATATAATCAATTAATCTTCAACAAAAGCAGGAAAGAATATCCAATGGGAAATTGAAAAGTCTCTTCAATAAATGGTGTTGGGAAAAATGGACAGCTAAATGCAAAAGAATGAAACACAAAATACACAATACACAAAAATAAACACAAAATGGATTAAAAACCTGAATTTGAGACTTGAAACCACAAAAATTTTAGAAGACTGCACAGGCAGTATTGTCTCTGACATCAGCCATAGCAACATTTTTCTAGATATATCTCCTGTGGTAAGGGAAAGAAAAGCAAAAATAAACTATTGGAACTACATCAAAATAAAAATCTTTTGCACAACAATCAACAAAACTGAAAGACAGCCTATGGAATGGGAGAAGATATTTTCAAATGACATATATGGTAAAAGGTTAGTAACCAAAATATATAAAGAACTTAAACAACTCAACATCCCCAAAACAAATAATCCAATTAAAATATGGACAGAAGACATGAACAGACATTTCACCAAAGAAGTCATCCAGATGGCTAACAGACACATGAAAAGATGCTCAACATTACTCCTCATCAGGGAAATACAAATCAAAACCACAATGAGATGTCACTTCACAACTGTCAGAATGATTAAAATTATCAGCACAGGAAGCTATAAGTGTTGGTGAGGATGTGAAGAAAAAGGAACACTGTTGCAATGTTTGTGGGAATGCAAACTGCTGCAGCCACTGAGGAAAACATTATGGAGGTTCCTCAAAACGTTAAAAATAGAACTGCCCTACTATCTAGTAATTGCACTACAGGGTATTTACCCAAAAAATACAAAAACACTAATTCAAAGGGATACATGCACCCCTATTTTTATAACAACACCATTTACAATAGCCAAATTATGGAAGCAGTGCAAGTGTCCATCACTAGATGAATGGATAAAGAAGATGGGGTGTATAAATATAATGGAATATTATTCAGCCATAAAGAAGAACAAAATTTGCATTTGCAATAAGGATGGAGCTAGAGAGTATAATGCTAAGCAAAGTGAGTCAGAAAAAGACAAATACCATGTGATTTCACTTATATGTGGAATTTAAGAATCAAAAATGAGCAAAGAAAAAAAGAGAGACAAATTATGAAACAGACTGCTAACTCTACAGAAGGAACTGATAGTTACCAGAGGGGAGGTGGGTAGGGGGATGGGTGAAATAGGTGATGGGGATTAAGGAGTGAACTTGTGATGGGCACCAGGTCATGTGTGGAACTGTGGAATCACTGTATTTGCACCTGAAATTAATATAGCAGTCTATTAACTATATTGGAATTAAAATTTAAAAATAAATAAAATATAGGCAAGATTTTTGTTGAGATGGAGATTATTATAAAGTTTATATTAAGATGCAAAGGAACTAGAATAGCTAAAACAGTTTTGAAAAAGTAGAATTAATTTGGAGGATTTAATGTGTCTGATTTCAAGACTAATTTCGTAACTACAGTAAATTAGACTGTGTGGTATTTGTGGAATAACAGGCACACAGGTAAATAGAATAGAAGAGAGAACCCAGAAAGAGATCCACACCAATTGCAAATATGCCCAACACACATTTGACAAAGGTTTGAAAGGAATTCGATGGAGGGAAGAGTCCCTTTTCAACATATGGTGTTGTAAAAATTAGACATCTATTTTTTAAAAATTAATCTCATTCTTTATACAAAAAATAATAATAATTCAAAATGCATCACCAGCTTAAAGAAAAACCAAAGGAGAAAATCTTCAGGATTTAGGCCTGTGAAGAAAAGGTCTTGTACTGTTTTCAAAAGCATGAGCCATAAACGGATAAATTGGTAAGTTGACTTCTTCAAAACTAAACTTTGTTCTGTGAAAAATCTTGTTAAGAGGATGTAAAGGTAAGCTGGGACAAAATATTTACAACATAACTGACAAAGAACTAGCACGGAGAATATATAAAGAACTTTTAGAACTCAACAAAAAAACAAAGTGGGTTTCACAAAGCTAAAACCAAGTGTTGGAAGGACTGTTTATTTTGGATACTCCAGGTGAAAAACTGTTCCCTTGCTTTTCCTAGCTTCTAGAGACCTCCTATATTCCTTGACTACTGGTCTTGTTCTTCCAACTTCAAAGCCAGGAACGGTGGGTTCAGTCATTCTCACATCAAATCACTTACCTCTTCTTTCTTCTTCACATCTCCTTCTCTGACTCTCCTGTCAGTCTTTTCCTTATAACAACGCTGTGATGATGCTGGGTCAACCTTGATAATCCAGGATCACCTTCTCATCTCAAGATTCTTAACTTAAGGGATGCCTAGGTGGCTCAGTCAGTTAAGCATCTGCCTTCAACTCAGGTCATGATCCCAGGTCCAGGGATAAAGTCCTGCATCAGGCTCCTTGCTCCCTCTCTCTCTGCCTGCCGCTCCCCCTGCTTGTGCTCTCTCTCTCTCTTTGACAAATAAATAAATAAAATCTTAAAAAAAAAAAAGATTCTTAATCACACCTTCAAAGTCTTTTTTCCATTTGACATAAAATATTCACAGGATCTGGTGTTTAAGGCATACTAAGTAGGCTATTATTCTGCCCAATGTATTATGAAACACCATTCAGTAATAAAAGGGAAGCATCTACTCAGTAACTTGGATCAAAGTAGAAAAAGCCAACCCCAAAGGAAGCATTCTATATGATTTTTTTTCTACAATAATCTTGAATTAACAAAATTATGGAAAGGGATGACACATTAGTGGTTGTCACAGGTTAAACAGAGGATGGAGGTGAGAAAAAAATGTATGTAGCTATAAAAGGGAAACGTAACATTATTGTGGTGGTGGAAATGTTATGCATCTTGACTTGCATTTAGTGAATCAGAGGAGTGGGCTATGTTGGAAAAAATAAAGTAGTCAGCTTGAGAAACGTAGGCCCCTTGTCTGCACTCTGCAATAACAAGTTGTGTGTTGTACGGTGAGCAGGTGATTCACAAAATTTATTCCTATTGAGTAAAACAGGAGTTACATGGGAAAGCGGCAGGGGTCATTAGTGATATCACTTATTTTACATTTTGGCTAGGATCAACCTAGTTAGTAGAGTTCTTTTCTCTTTTTTTCTTTTCTTTCTTTCTTTTTCTTTCTTTCTTTCTTCTTTTTCTTTCTTCCTTCTTTCTTCCTTCCTTCCTTCCTTCCTTCCCTTTTTCTTTCTTTCTTTCTTTCAATCTTGTATTCTATGACTTTGCTGAACTAATTAGTTGTAATAGTTTAGGATTTTTTTTTTTTTAGATTTCTTTGATTTTTTTTATATATAAGAACATATCATCTGAAGATATAGTTTTGCTTCTTTCTTTTCATTAAGATGTGTTTTATTATTTTTATTATTGATAGGTGCCTAACTGCTCTGAGTAGAAACTCTAGTACAATGTTGAACAGAAATGGTGAGAGTGGACATCATCATATCTTATTCCTGTGCTTAGGGTGGAAGTTTTCTTTTTTCTTTTCTTTCTTTCTTTTTTTTTAATCATTAACTATGTTGTTAGCTGGGGATTTTTCATAGATTCCCTTCATCAGGTTGAAGAAGATACCTTTTATTCCTAGTTTGTTGGATGTTTTCATCATGAAATAATGCTTGATTTTGTCAAATTTGTTCTGCATCTACTGAGATGAACATGTGATTTTTTTTTTTTTTTTTGCCTATTTTCTGAACATGGAATTTTACACTAAATGATTTTTGTATGCTGAACTATTCTTATATTCCTAGGATAAATCCTACTTGGTCATTGGTGTATAATCAAATTTATATATTATGGGATTCAGTTTGTTACTATTTTGTTGAGGATCATGGCGTACATATTCATAAGATATATTGATCTGTGGTTTTCGTCATTTGTGATATCTGTCTGGTTTTGGTATCAAAATAATATTGTCCTCATAAAATGTGTTTGGAAGTAACCCCTTCTCTTCAATTTTTTTAGATGAGTTTGTGAAAGAATGGTGTTAATTCTTTAAAGGTTAGGTAGGATTCACTAGTGAAGCCATCCAGGTCTACAGTTTTCTTGATAGGAAGGCTTTTAATTACTAATTAAATCCCTGTACTTGATAGGTCTATCCAGATTTACTTCCTTTTAAAAAAAAACTTTAATGAGACATACTTAATAAAGTTTCACATATATAATTATACATTTTGATGAGTTTAGACATGTGTATATATCTGTAATATCATCACCACAAACAAGTTTCTTAACACATCACCTCCAAAACATTTGTGTCCCTTGTGTGTGTGTGTGAGTGTGTGTGTGTTAAAAACATTTAGCATGAGATCTACCCTCTTAAGTTTTTAAGTGCACCACACAGAATTGTTAACTATAGACTCTGCGTGGTACAGCAAATCTCTAGAACTTATTTAGTGTGTATAACTGTAACTTTTTACCCAAGGAACAACTCCCCATTTTCCCCGCTCTGCCCATCCACTGGCAACCATTCTATTCTCTACTTCTGTGAGTTTGACTATTTTATGTACCTCATATAAATGAAATCATGGAATATCCTTCTGCATCTGACTTATTTCACTTAGCATAATGTCTTCTGGGATAATTCATGTTGTCACAAATGGTAGAATTTCCTTCTTTTTTAAGACTGAATACTATACCAGTGTATGTATACACCATATTTTCTTTATCCATTCATCCATGTATGCACATTGGGATTGTTCCCAAATTTTGGCTATTATGAATAATGCTGCAATAAACATGAGGATGAAGATGACTTTGAGACCCTTATTTTGATTTCTTTTGAGATATATCCAGGAGTGGGATTGCCAGATCATATGATAGTTCTATTTTTAATTTTTTGAGGAATTTCCATACTGTTTTCCATAGTAGTGACACAATTTTACATTACCAGCAGTGTACAAGAGTTCCTATTTCTCCACATCCTAGCCAATACTTGCTATCTTTTGAGTTTGATTTTGTTTTTTGATAATAGTCATCCTAACTGTTGCAAATCTTGAGTCAGTTTTGATCATTTGTCTTCCCAAAAGTTAATTTATTGTGTCTACATTATTTAATTCATTGAAATACAATTGTTCACAGTATTCCTTTATAACCTTTTTTTCCCCCTGTAAGGTCAGTAGTAATGTCCCTTTTTCCAGTTTTTAATTTAGTAATGTGTATCTTCTTTTTTCTTGGTTAGTGTAGCTAAGGGTTTATTAATTTTGTTGATCTTCTCAAAGAAAAACATTTTGGTTTTGTTTATTTTTTCTATTGTTTTTCTATTCCATTTTTCATCTATTTCCGACATAATCTTTATCGTTTCCTTCTTTTCATTTCTCTGTGGTCATTTTGCTCTTCTTTTTCTATGATCTTAAGGTGAAAAGTTATCTATTTGAGGTACTTCTTCTTTTTTGAAATAGACATTTGCAAGTATCCATTTCACTCTAACCACTGCTGGTGCAGAATGTCAAAGGATTTAAAATATTGTGTTTCTGTTATTTCATCTCAGTATTTTCTAATCTCCTTTTATTTCTTATTTGACTCATTTATTATTTAGGAGTATATTGTTAATTTCTACATATTTGTGAATTTCCTAATTTCTGTTATTGACTTCCAATTTCATTTAGAAGAAGATACTTTGTATAATTTCATATCTTTCAAATTTATTGAAACTTATTTAATGGTTGAACATAGAATTTTTTCCTGGAGAATGGAGGAGAATTGTCTGTGTACACTGCAGAAGACTGCGTAGTCTGCTGTTGTTAAGTTCTATAGATATGTCTAGTTGCTTTATAGAGTTAAAATCTTTTATTTTCTTGTTAATCTTCCATCCAGTTTTTCTATCCAATACTGAAAGTAAGGAACTAAAGGCTCCAATATTATTGTTGAATTATCTTATTTCTCCCTTCAATTTTGTCAGGTTTTGCTTCATATATTCTGGGGCTCTCTTGATAGGTCCATGTATGCTTATAATTGTTATGTCTTCTTAGTGAATTGACTCTCTTTATTATTATAAAATGTCCTTTATTTTTTTCTGGAAATCTATTTTGCCTAATATTAATATAACCACCCAAGCTCTCTTTTTTGTGACTGCTTCCATGGCATATCTTATTTCCATGCTTTCACTTACAATCTACTTGTGTTTTTGAATCTAAACTGTGTCTCTTACAGAGAGCATATATTTGAATTATATTTTTAAAAATCTGTTTTGTTAATCCTTGCCCTTTGACTGGAGTGTTTAAACCATTTACTCTGGGCGGGAGGAAAAGGTGGCAGAGGTATAAGGGACCCTATTCCAACTGGTCCCTGGAATTGAGCTGGGTATCTACCAGATCACTCTGAACACTCACGAAATCAGCCTGAGATGTAAGAAGATATATCTGGATCTCTACAAACAGAATATCACAGGTGGTTGGTTTTGAGGTATGAAGTGGGGAGCCCTGATTCCCAGGCACATAACCAAAGATAAACGGAAGGGGGAAGAATCCATAGCAATCCTACACTACCAGTGAGCAATAACCTCCGGAGCTGGGGACAGGGCACAGACTCGCAGACCAGTAGCAACAGGGAAAGGACTATAGGGCAGCCCCCCCCCCCCGGACTGAAACCTGGAGCGGTGGGGCCGCGTGTGCAAACTGGGGGCGGCTGGTGGTTTTAGAAGCACAAAGGGTAGAGACATGCCCCTGTGCCCTGACCTGGAGACGAGGACTGGGAGCCCTGCTGAGAAGCGCACAACCCAGGACGCTGCAGTTTACAGAAACAGAGACAGTGTGGCCTGGAGAGCTCACTGAAGAACAGACTGAGATCTCCCTGCTCTGATGCAGAGGGTTGGAAACAATCTCTTCTGCTCTGACTCTCAGAAGAAATGCAGAAAGCCACCAGGGGAAGCGGCCAGAGAAAAAAAGCCCCCCAAAAATGGTTTTCACTGAGCCCATCTCCCACCACAGGGGGCAGGGTAACTCTGCCCAAACAGGGTTGCCTGAGTAACAGCACAGCAGGCCCCTCCCCCAGAACACAGGCTGGGAGAATAAGAGGCCAACAACTCTAAGGTCTCTATAAAACAGGTGCATCTTGCTTGGGATGTGGTCAATAATTTGGACTCTGTACATTCCCTCAACCACCCCTCAACAGAATGACTAGGAGGAGGACCCCCAAAATAGGAAAGACTCAGAAACTGTGACTTCTGCCACAGATTTACAAATGGATACAGATATAACCAAGATGTCGGAAATGGACTTCAGGGTAGCAGTTGTGAAGACAATAGCTAGAATGGAGAAATCGATTAACGGCAACATAGAGTCTCTAAGGGCAGAAATGAAAGCTGGATTGACAGAACTTAAAAATGCTATCAATGAGATCAAATTTAATCTAGATAATCTAACAGCTAGGGTGAGCAAGGCAGAAGAATGAATTAGTGATCTACAAAACCAATTGACAGAAAAGAAGGAAAAGAGGAGGTCAGGGAGAAGCAACTCAAAATCCATGGAAACAGAAAACAAATAGAGAAATAAGTGACACCATGAAACGTTCCAATGTCAGAATTATTGGGATCCCTGAGGGGGTGGAGAGAGAGAGGACTAGAAGATGTATTTGAGCAAATTGTAGCTGCGAACTTCCCTAATCTGGGGAATGAAACAAACATTTGAGTCCTAGAGGCAGAGAGGACCCTTCCCAAGATCAAGGAAAACAGGCCAATGCCCTGGCATATAATACTAAAACTCACAAATCTTAGAACCAAGGAAACCATCTTAAGGGCAGTTAGGGGGAAGAGATTCCTTATGTACAGAGGGAGGAACATCAGAATAACGTCAGACCTATCCACAGAGACCTGGCAAGCCAGAAAGGCCTGGCAAGACATATTCAGGGTACTAAATGAGACGAACATGCAGCCAAGTATACTTTATCCAGCAAGGCTGTCATTTAGAATGGATGGAGAGATGCAGAACTTCCAAGACTGGCAGAAACTGAAAGAATATGTGACCACTAAGCCGGCCCTACAAGAAATATTAAGGGGTGTTCTATAAAAGGAGAAAGACACCAAGAGTGATACAGAACAGAAATTTACAGAAACAATCTATAGAAACAAGGACTTCACAGGCAACATGATGACAATAAATTCATATCTTTCAATAATCACTCTCAATATGAACGGCCTAAATGCTCCCATCAAATGGCACAGGGTTGCAGATTGGATAAAAAGAGAGAACCCATCCATATGCTGTGTACAGGAGACTCATTTTGAACCTAAAGATACATCCAGACTGAAAGTGAAGGGATGGAGATCCATCTTCCATGCCAACGGACCTCAAAAGAAAGCTGGGGTAGTGATTCTTATATCAGACAAATTAGATTTTAAGCTAAAGACTGTAGTTAGAGACACAGAGGACACTATATCATTCTTAAAGGGTCTATCCAACAAGAAGATCTAACAATTGTAAATATCTACACCCCCAACATGGGAGCAGCCATCTACATAAGCCAATTGTTAACCAAAAAAAGAGTCATATTGATAACAATACGTTAATTATAGGAGACCTCAGTACTCCACTCTCAGCAATAGACAGATCATCTAAGCAGAAAATCAACAAAGAAACAAAAGCTTTGAATGATACCATGGACCAGATGGATCTCTTAGATATATACAGAACATTCCACCCTAAAACAACAGAATACTCATTCTTCTCGAGTGCACATGGAATTTTCTCCAGAATAGACCACACACTGGGTCACAAATCAGGTCACAACCAATACCAAAAGACTGAGATTATTCCCTGCATATTCTCAGACCATAATGCTTTAAAACTGGAACTCAATCAGAAGAAAAAACTTGGAAGAAATTCAAACACTTGGAAGCTAAAGACCACTCTGCTCAAGAATGTTTGGGTCAACCAGGAAATCAAAGAGCTTAAACAATTCATGGAAACCAATGAGAATGAAAACACATCGGTCCAAAACCTATGGGATACTGCAAAGGCGGTCCTAAGGAGGAAATACATAGCCACCCAAGCCTCACTCAAAAAAAACAGAAAAATCCTGAATTCACCAAGTAACTTTACACCTTAAAGAACGAGAGAAAATGCAACAAACTAAGCCACACATTAGAAGAGAAATCATTAAGATTAGAGCAGAGATCAATGAATTAGAAACCAGAAACACAGTAGATCAAATCAACGAAACTAGAAGCTGGTTCTGAGAAAGAATTAATAAGATTGATAAACCACTGGCCAGACTTATCCAAAAGAAAAGAGAAAGGACCCAAATTAATAAAATTATGAATGAAAGGGGAGAGGTCATGACTAACACCAAGGAAATAGAAACAATTATTAGAAATTATTATCAAAAACTATATGCCAATAAGCTGAGCAACCTGGATGAAACGGATGCCTTCCGAGAAACCTATAAACTCCCAAGACTGAAACAGGAAGAAATTGACAACCTGAATAGGCCAATAACCAGTAATAAGATTGAAGTAGTGATCAAAAACCTCCCAAAAAACAAGAGTCCAGGGCCTGATGGATTTCCTGGGGAATTCTACCAAACATTCAAAGAATAAAGAACACCTATTCTACTGAAGCTGTTTCAAAAACAGAAACAGAAGGAAGGCTTCCAGACTCATTCTATGAGGCCAGCATTACCTTAATCCCCAAACCAGGAAAAGACCCCATCAAAAAGGAGAATTTCAGACCAATATCCCTAATGAATATGGATTCCAAAATTCTCAACAAAATCCTAGCTAATAGGATCCAACAATACATTAAAAGGATCATCCGACCAAGTTGGATTTATCCCTAGGGTGCAAGGGTGGTTCAACATTCGCAAATCAGTCAATGTGATAGAACACATTAATAAGAGGAGAGAGAAGAACCATATTGTCCTCTCAATTGATGCAGAAAAAGCATTTGACAAAATACAGCATTCTTTCCTGATTAAAACTCTTCAGAGTATAGGGATAGGGGGAACATTCCTCAAGTTCATAAAATCCACCTATGAAAAACCCACAGCGAATATCATCCTCAATGGAGAAAAGCTGAGAGCCTTTCCCTTAAGATCAGGAACAGGACAAGGATGCCCACTCTCACCACTATTGTTCAACATAGTACTAGAAGTCCTAGCAACAGCAATCAGACAACAAAAAGAAATAAAATGTATTCAAATTGTCAAAGAAGAAGTCAAAATCTCTCTCTTTGCAGATGACATGATACTTTATGTGGAAAATCCAAAATACTCCACCTCCAAATTATTAGAAGTCATACAGCAATTCAGTAATGTGGCAGGATACAAAATCAATGCCCAGAAATCAGTTGCTTTCTTATACACTAACAACGCAATTGTAGAAAGAGAAATTAGAGAAATGATTCCATTTACAACAGCACCAAAAACCATAAGATACTTTGGAAAAAACCTAACCAAAGAGGTAAAGGATCTATACTCTAGGAACTACAGAACACTTATGAAAGAAATTGAAGACACAAAAAGATAGAAAAACATTCCATGTTCATGGATCAGAAGAATAAACATTATTAAAATGTCTATGCTACTCAGAGCAATCTATACCTTCAATGCCATCCTGAATCAAAATTCCAATGACATTTTTCAAAGTGCTGGAACAAAGAATCCTAAAATTTTTATGGAATTAGAAAAGACCCCGAATCGCCAAGGAAACGTCAAAAAAGAAAAACAAAGCTGGGGGCATCACGTTGTCTGATTTCAAGCTATATTACAAAGCAGTGATCACCAAGACAGCATGGTACTGGCACTAAAACAGATATATAGACAATGGAACACAACAGAGAGCCCAGATACAGAACCTCAACTCTATGGTCAAATAATGTTCGGCAAAGCAGGAAAAAACATGGAGTGGAAAAAAGACAGTCTCTTCAATAAATGGTGCTGGGAAAATTGGACAGCTATATACAGAAGAATTAAACTCAACCATTCTCTAACACCATACACAAAGATAAACTCAAAATGGATGAATGACCTCAATGTGAGACAGGAATCCATCAAAATCCTAGAGGAGAACATAGGCAGTAACCTCTTCGACATCGGTCACAGCAACTTCTTTCAAGATACATCTCCAAAAGCTAGTGAAACAAAAGGAAAAATGAACTTTTGGGACTTCATCAAGATAAAAACTTCTGCACAGCAAAGGAAACTGTCCATAAAACAAAGAGACAACCCACAGAATGGGAGAAGATATTCGCAAATGACACTATAGACAAAGCGCTGATTTCCAAGATCTATAAAGAAGTTCTCAAACTCCACACCCAAAAAACAAATAATCAAGTCAAAAAATGGGCAGAAGACATGAACAGACACTTCTCCAAAGAAGACATACAAATGGCTAACAGACACATGAAAAAATGTTCATCATCATTAGCCATCAGGGAAATTCAAATCAAAACCACATTGAAATACCACCATACACCAGTTAGAATGGCAAAAACTGACAAGGCAAGAAACAACAAATGTTGGAGAGGTTGTGGAGAAAGGGGAACCCTCTTACACTGTTGGTGGGAATGCAAGTTGGTACAGCCACTTTGGAAAACAGTGTGGAGGTGCCTCAAAAAATTAAAAATAGAGCTACCCTATGACCCAGCAATTGCTCTACTGGGTATTTACCGCAAAGACAGAGATGTAGTGAAAAGAAGGGCCATATGCACCCTAATGTTCATAGCAGCAATGTCCGCAATGGCCAAACTGTGGAAAGAGCCTAGATGCCCTTCAACAGATGAATGGATAAAGGAGATGTCCATATCTACAATGGAATATTACTCAGCCATCAGAAAGGATGAATACCCAACTTTTACATCAACATAGATGGGACTGGAGGAGATTATGCTAAGTGAAATAAGTCAAGCAGAGAAAGTCAATTATCATATGATTTCATTTATTTGTGGAACATAAAGAATAGCATGGAGGACAATACGAGAAGGAAGGGAAAAATGAAGGGGGGATATCGGAGGGGGAGACAAACCATGAGAGACTATGAACTCCGGGAAACAAACTGAGGGTTTTAGGGGGGAGGGCAGTGGGGGGATGGGTTAGCTCGGTGATGGGTATTAAGGAGGGCACAGACTGCATGGAGCACTGGGTGTTATATGAAAACAATGAATCGTGGATCACTACATCAAAAACTAATGATGTATTGTATGGTGACTAACATAATAAAATTAAATTAAATTTTAAAAAATAAAATATTATTTTTAATGAAAAGAACATTTACTTTTAATTTAATTACTAATAAGGTAGGATTTGTGTGTGTCACTTTGCTATTTATTTTTTTAAATCGATATTATGTCTTTTTTGTTCCTCCATTCTTTCATTAGTGCCTTCTTTCATGTTCAATTGATATTTTCTATTGTACTATTTTAATTCCCTTGTCCTTTGTTTTAAAATTTTTAAAAGTTATTTTGATAGTCATTGTCCTGGGGATTACAATTAACATCTTAATTTATAATCATCTAGCTCACATCAGCACCAACTTAATTTCAAATATATACAGAAACTAGCACCTACATAGCTCCATTCTCTACCCTCTCTTCGTGCCATTATTGTCATAGTAAGTGAATCTTTTTACATTATTATATCCATCAATGTAGATGTATAATTATTGCTTTATACAGTTGCCTCTCAATTTAGATAGAAGAAAAATACTAGAAATAAAAATATATTTATATATATTTTTGTATTTATCTATTTAGTTTCTTTTACCAGTGGTCTTTATTTCTCCAGATAGATTTCAATTACTCTTTGGTGTTTCCATTTAAACCTGAAGGATTTCCTTTAGTATTTCTTCAGACAGGTCTGCTAATGATGAATTTTCTGTTTTTGTTTATCTGGGAATGTCTGAATTTCACCTTCATTTTGGAATGATAGTTTTGTTGGATACAGAATTCTCATGTGAGTCTTTTTCTTTCAGCACTTTATTATAATTTTCCCAATCTTATGACCTCCATGATTTCTGTGTAGAAAAAGAAGGGGTAGGTTTACTGAGGATCCCTTGAACAAAATGAATAGCTTTTCTTCACTGCCTTCAAGTTCCTTTCTCTTTTGCTTTTAAGTCAGATTCAGTTGTGTCTGGTATGGATCTCTAAGTTTTTCCTACCTAGAGTTCACTGAGCTTCTTGGATGTGTAAATTAATTATTTTCTTCAAATTGGGAAATTTGGGGCCATTAATTTTTCAAATATTCTTTCTGCTACCCCTCTCCTTCTGGACTCATATTATGTATATGCCTTTGCAGACTTGTGATTTACTATTTTTTCTTTAAATTGGGAAATCTTGGGTCATTAATTTTTTCAAATATTTTTTTCTGCCACCCCTCTCCTTCTGGACTCTTATTATGTATATGCTTATGCAGAGTAAATAGTAAATCACAAGTCTCTGAGGCTCTATTGATTTTTCCACACTTTTTAAAATTTCTGTTCCTCAGACTGGGTAATCTCAATTGACCTATCTTGATGTTCATTGGTAACTCCTGTCAATTTAAATCTGTTGTTTGGTGCTTCTAGTGAATTTTTTAAATCAATTATAGAACTTTTCAACTCTATAATTTTGTTTGGATTCATTTGAAAAAATAAACTCTATCCTTTTTTTACATTCTCCATTTGGTGATATTTCTTTATTACTTCCATTAATTCTTTAGACATGGTTTCCTTTAGTTCTTTGAACATATTTAAAATAGATAATTTAAAGTCCTTGTCTATTAAGTCTAATGACTGAACTTCCTCACGGACAAGTTCCACTGACTACTTTTTTACTTGAGTATGGGTCATTCTTTCTTGTTCCTTTTCACATCTCATAATTTATTCACTGGAAATGGGACATTCAAAATAATGTGAAATCTGGAAATCAAATTCCTTTTCCTCCCAGGAATTGTTGTTGTTCCTGTTTCTTACTGCTGTATTTGTTACTCTATTCTTTGTTGTGTGTAGCCACTAATATCTCTGCTGTTACCTAGTGGTCTAGCTTAGTGTTTGGAGAGATTTTCTTTAATGCTTAGAAGTAATAAATCTCCCAGCCTTTGCCAAAGAATTCTATGTGCATTTTGGAGTGCACATTCAATGCTCAGGTAGACACTTTACAACTTTGCCTTAGCCTTCACTTTCTGCTTATGCAGAGCCTCAAGGTCAGTCACAGATGAAAGCCCAGGGTTTACTCCGGTCTTTTCTGGACATTCATAGAACACTGGGCTGCCCAAAGCCCTGCATGTATGCCATATATGCTCAAGCTCCCCTTGAGCATCTTAGACCTCAGCTATTTATTCCTTTAAAGTTTTTGGTCATCCTTAATTGCCCCAACTTATATTGTCATCTCAGGAATATGTTACTGTAAAAATGTACTTTCAACAAATATCTCTGGTGAAAAGAGTATTTGTACTAAGAGAACTCTGATTTAGGTCAAATAAAGACAAAACAGCTTCATGGGAACTACTAAACAGTCTGAATAATGACAGTTCTCTGGGGAGTTCCAAATCCATTTTACGTCTTCCAGTATCTTATAGGCTGCTGGTTTTCACCATAATTTGGGGCTGTTGGTTTTCAAGGCTACCACAGAACTGTGGAGAGGGACATGGGAATGGGGAGGTTAAAATCCCACAAACTCACTGTTCTTATCAAGACTGAGACATTTTACTTGAATAAATGCTACTCAGATTATTGCAAACATTTGGTTAATTTTCAGACTTCTGAAAAAGTTGATTTTGACAATTTTTGTCAGTATTCACATTGTTTTTATGGAAGAGTGAATTTTTGGAGGCCCTTACTCCACCACTTTCCTTAACCTCACTTAGAGTTCTCAATATTTCACAAGCTCTGTTAATGGCAAGCATTTAAATGTCTGAGTTGCATTTAAATGTCTTCAAAATGTAGCAAAATACTGTCTTGTCTTTCTATAAAAAAATATTTTTTCCCTTTTCTAGTTATTTCCCTACACTATGAAAGTCAACATCACACCAAAGTTTCTGGTCAATACATTTATAAATTGATCAAGAGGGGGACATATAAATATCCAAATCAGCTTTGAAAAAAGAACTCAATGCCAGTTGCAATTCAACTTGTCTTTTAGACACAGTTTTTTCAATGCGAGTCATTCAATATTTTATGTTATTGTTTTGGTCACTGCTCCCAAAACATTCTAGTCTTAATAGACTGTCAGCCATTTCTTAAGTCTATAGGAAAGATACACTCACAGAATTCCATATCATTATCTCAAATGCTCCTGTGAAATATCATCCTGTCACCCTGGCCTTTCTTTTTATTGATAATGTATGATTTGCCTTGCTCTTATCTAGGAGCATGAAAGATTCTTTAGTGGAATTTTCATTTGATAAATAAAGTGCATTTCAACCTGTGAAAATAATTGACAAATATTTGTCAGACTCATCTAATCTTTAAGGAAAGGTTGAACTGAAGGCTCTCATGCTCCTTCCTTTCCTAAGAAACCCAGTAACCCTTCTCAGTGGCTATGAAGGGGGTGGACTGAAGTGATAAACAGATGGGCATGTAGGGAAAACTGACTTATGCAAAACATTGACTATCTAGCCATGAGAATTTGATCAAGAGGGAAAAGTCATATACAAGAGAAGCATTTCAAGTGTCCATGATGGGAATTTTATCTTAAAACAGAATATCTGTGCAAAATATAGTAAAGGAATAAATTATCAAAGAAAAAGTAGCAAAATCATACGTATTTTATAGAATGAACTCAACTATCTAGAATTCCATTATGACAGTATAAATTATGAAAGGCTGATTGTAAATTAAAATTAAAAAGAAGAAACCTGATAGTTTTAAAATCTAGGTGGAGGTATAAAAACTTTTTCACTTACTTCTTTCTCAAGAAACATCAAAGAGAAAAGGGAAACAGGATATAAACTCTAATAAAGCTAGAAATATTTAAAACTCATTCAAATATAGGAAGACAGAAAGCAGTGGGATAAATGAGAGATGACTGAGCAATAAGCAGAAAGAGCAAACACAATTTCATGAAAGGGAGTGGATTGGTGAAAACAGGTCTTGAAAAGAGGAAACTCTATTCATTCCCAGTACCTCTGTTGGGTTTTAAATCTTATCTTTATTAATTGTATCCTTAATGTGCACATGTGTTATTCAGGATCAGAGGCATATTTCTTATTAAATACTTTACAGTAAATAATATGTTTGTGCCCCTCTCCTCCACTTTCACTAGTCCTTATCCCTAGAGTAATGTAACAGCCAAATCAATTGTCCTATGTGGGTAGCTGGACACCTTATAAGTAAGGATAAGGAAATATGATTTCTCTCTGCTTATGAAAGGGGAAGAAGCAGCTGTCCCTTGCCCCACCTGACAGGATCTCCTTGGGAATGTAATGGGTCTGAGTCCCAATTCCAGCCATTTGGTATGTCAATAAAAGAAATCTACAGGAACTTGATCACCATAGAGATGTCTCCAAGGCTCATTCCTTCTTGAAATGTAAATACCTAGGGAGATAACCATCTCTGTCTTCCTGGAACCCTAGAGTCTAACCTAGGATCTGGCCTGAGCTGTAACGATTGGGTCCTCTTTGTGAAGATAAAAGATGTTTTACTGTCATTTCAGATCAGAGCAATTAACTAAACAAATGGTTAGAGATCTAATTCTTTTTTTTTTTTTTTTTAATTCTTAAGGTGTGTGAGATCTGGGGCTTAGAGGAGCAGGGCTTTTTATAGAAACAATAAGAATTCCAGGAACATTTTATTTTTCCACAATCCCAAAGGCTAAGTATGTTAGATGTCAGAAAATAAGCCTATATCCAATTCTACTCTACCCTATGACATCTCCTCCAAGGCAGACATGACACATGAGCATACTTTTCTGGACAGACAATCACAAACAATAGCAAAAAGGAAAAAAAAAAAATCAGCAAATGCTGGTGATTGTGAACTCCAAAGGAAAAATATGGGAGAACTACCAATAACCCTGTAGTGAAGCACTCTGTCTATACATCCCCCTCCACCCACATACACACAAAGAAATTTTAGTCAACTTTTTAGTAATTCACTCTCAAATTAAATGGCAGTAAACCATCAGGGAACCAGAACCATGAAACAGACAATAAAATAAAAAGATAAAAAAATAATATGAAGTATAGAAGAAAATATCAAAGTAACTATAATATCCTCAGGGAGAGAAAAAAAAGCCAATGCACCCATAAGTTAAAAACAATATGCTATTATAAAGGAACAATCAGAGAACAAGAAAATAAATCTTAGAAAATATATAATTTATAAAAATTCCATAGAAATTTGTAAACTGAAATTGGGGAAATTTCCCATGTGGGGAAAAAAATTGACAAAGCTAAAGGAGTAATGAAAAGAATATTATATGATTGGTCCAATGCCCAGTTCATATCAAATCCAGAAAGGGAGGCCAAAAAGAAATGGTAATAAAATTGTCAACTAAATACTACAAGAAGAGATTTCAGAACAGAAGGAGAAATATCCAAGATTGAAAAGGTCCCCCAAAATTCTTTAGATGGTAAATGAAAAAAAATCCATTTCTAGTCATCTCATAGTAAAATTTCAGAACACCAAAAATAAAAGGAATTCCCCAAAGCCTCCAGAGAGAAGAAAAACATTACAAAGCATAATTAATCAGAATGATATAGAACTCCCTAACCAGCTAAACTGAAAGACAATGAAACAATGCCTTCAGAATCCTGAGGGATAATGATTTTCAACTCCACAGTGGAGCTTAACCAAGGATGAGGATGGCCTGAGATCCTAGATAAAGATGTCCAAGGCCAGAGGGAGGTGAAGCTCAAGGAAGATCCTAATGGGACAGGTGTCCATCGGGGTTACAGCACTGTCACAGGGAACAAGTCTACATGAAGCAGTGCAAGGCCAGGGCTTTAAGAGGTGGGGGATGGGGAAACGATCAGACAGAACTGAGTGTCTGCAAAATTCTTCTGAGAGGTATTTTGCAAACTGTTTGAGGATGTAGGAATATTTTGTGATGTGTTCCAAGAAACCTGAGCCTATAGTAGAAAAAAAGGTCAATTTTTGATTCCAAGGAAAACCAAAGAGTTTGGTGAGAATGGACATATAATTACAGTATACTAGCCCAAGAGGAAACAGAATTTACATGGTCAAAGAATGAAAATTCTTATTATGCATTTATCCAATTAAGATGCAGTTACACAGGGAGGATAGAGGTTATGGAGAGGAGCCATGAGTTACCCACAATCTTCAGCAACCATTATAGGAAGCCAGTAGTCTGTGTCTAAAATTGAATCAAAGAAGTAGAATATGCACATTATCCTGAACTGCAGGGAAAAATAACAGAAAAAAAAAAAGCTGGAAAAGTTGAAAGTGGAAAACAGGATTGAGAAGGGAAACATGATTTTTTGTTATGTTTCAAAGTATTTACAAATAACATAAGAATAGGAATAGCAAATAAGTTAAGTGAACACAAAATAAACTTTAGAGAAGTAAACACATTTCAAAAGTGCTGTCACACCATCTCATTTTACAGGGGCATCAGCTGCTTTGTCAAATCCTAATGAAGGACTTTGTCACATACCCTAACCATGCAGAACAACCAGCAGAAAGCAAAAAGAAATAAACAAGCAAACAAAAACCTTAGATGGAAACAAAGCAAGCTTCCCAGCCCAACACCACCCAAAGAAGAGAAAGATAAGGAAAAAGTAACCTGAGTATAGGTTCATTTGTCACAGAATACCTATGGCTTTATAAAAGAGAAAACCAAGTAGCAGTCACAAAGTCCTCCAAATAGATATGAGCAACTCCTGTGAACTGTTCAAAAACAGAGAAAGCATAGGGAGTCTGTATTACAAATGGGTAGTCAGAGCACTTCCCAGATACATTATGCATTAGGCTTGGTTGTCCCAGAAAGGATGTGCACAGAGTGTTTAGAATACCTAATATTAAATGGACATTGATGTAGTTATTACACCAAAAGAAAAATAACATGGCTTTGCTTACGTGAGTGAAGTTCTTCCACAAGATCTCCTTCAGGACAGAGGAGCCACAAGCAAAAACTATAAATAATAATGTGATACTGGATTATTGTTTTTTTACTTTAACCTTCGGTCTTGTATCCATTTCCCCTTAGACCATTGGGAATTTGATTGGGAGTTACTTAATTGACTGACAGCTTTAATATTCCAAAATACATGCTTACTGGTACATTTCAACCTAGGAAGGGGAGTCTTTTCAGGACAGACCCTTGGCTTTCCTCTTGCCTTCACTGCAGTGATGTCTCCTCCTCTCTTCATAGTACTTCCCTCCGTATGCTTCTTCCTCCTGAATTCATTTGAACACTTGATCTTGGCATTTTCTAGAGATGTTTTCATCAATTGCTTTGCTTCATCGCAATTATCTCATGAGGTTCCTCCAGCTCCCCACTATTACAGGGAAAGGATCATTCATTTATCCACAAACCTTAATTATCACACACTGTGTTAGGCAATGTGCTATTGACTGGACATAACCATAGGCATGAATCTGTAGATTATGGTGTAGTGTAGGAGATGGCGAAGACAGCTATTGTAAGACAGTATAATAAATGCTATAAATTTTTTTAAAGACTAAACTTGGGGTGTAGGACCAGAGCTCAGACAAGGCTGCCTGGGGCATGGATTACTGGATCTGGAAGGCAACAGGCAGGAGGGCCACCCAGACAGAGGCCCAGGATATTAAGACTACAGGGAACCTTGCATAGACAGTTTGGAGTTTGCCTGCAGTGGGAGATGTTGGGGGAGACTGGTGAGATCTGAGGCCCAATTCAGGTAATGGGGCATCCTGTACATCCCAGGAGGACACTAGGACTTTCTCTTACAGAGGAGTCAAGTGAAAGTCACTACAGTATTTTAATCCGAGGAGTGATCGGAAGCAGCCCCATCTATAGTCATTCAAGAGAGAAATGGCAAGGACTTGAGCTGAAAGAAGGAAGGTGTAGTGGGGTGGGTGGTCTGCACTTGAGAGAATTTCGGTAGTGTAATTGGGAGATCTTGTGACGCACTGACTGAGTTGGATGATGTGTGGGAACCTATGATTTATTTTAAAGATTTTATTTATTTGAGAGATTTCGTGTGCACGATGGGGGCGGGCAGGAGAAGAGGCAGAGCAGACTCCCCGTTGAGCAGGGAGCCTGACTTGGGGTTCCATCCCAGGACCCCAGGATCATGACCTGAGCCGAAGGCAGACGCTTAACCAACTGAGCCACCCAGGCACCCCTGAACCTATGATTTTCTTTTAAAGATTTTATTTATTTATTTGAGAGAGAGAGAGCAAGGAAGAGCAGAGGGGGAGCAAGAAAGAATCTGAAGCCGACTCCGTACTGAGCATGGAGCCCAACATGGGGCTCAATCCCACCACACAGGATCATGACCTGAGCTGAAACCAAGAGTTGGACACTTAACATACTGTACCACCCAAGCGCCACGGAACCTAGGATTAATTCACATTTTCTAGACCAGAGAACAAATTTAGAGTATTATATCCAAGAGAACATAAATGGGAAATGGCAATTCTTTAAAAAGAATTTATATCCATTTTCACATAAGAAGAAGATGAAGCAGCTAACCTATGATCACATTATAAGTGATTATTTAATAACTGACCTCTAGAATCTATGACTGGTCCCAGCCTTTTAGCATTATTACCTAATGCACGCATTTAATCAAAAGCTGGTAAAACACAAGGAAAGACTTGAATTAGCAGAGCCACATTCCAACCCCTAATGCTACACTTCATCTGAAACTGTTTTCTATTATATTCAGATGTAATTAAAGAGCATCAGAATACACAGTCAAAAATACTTCTTCTGAAAATGACTCTTTCAAAGCTTATATATGTCAATTTCACATCCCATATCAGTAATTATAAAATTCAATCCAAATTTTCACTCTTTGAAGACCAGTATAAATAATTCTTGATGCAGAAGTTATTTTGCCAAATATAACTTTTCAGAACCTTAAAAAGATAAAATGTTTAATCATTGTATTTATATTTAATTAATGATCATAGCATCCTTTCACATACATGGCAGGCCTGGAGCTAAAAGGACAGAACCTGGCATTTCTTTTGCTTCAAGACATCATGTGGCTGTGGATGTCACAGTCATACCCCACCATGGGCTGCCAGCTCTTCATAACTCCCAGTTAGAAGGAAAAAACAGGCTTACTGAGCATCACCTCAGGGCACACCATTGGACTTTCTCTCCATCTCCTTTAGCTCTAATAGGAAACCTAAAGTCAGTGCTGGAAAATTTGACTTTACTTGCCCTAGCTCACACAATTAGCATGCTTGAGACATGGTTTACCTGATGCATCAAAATCATCCTCCTTAAATGTCTAGACCAAGTACTGGATGGTGGGAGCTACAGGGAAGGAGTTGGGAAACAAATTAAGATGGTATGCAGAATTCCCCTTGCTGCTTATGAGAACAGACTGTCTTCAAGTACATAAGAACATCTACTTAGGAAAATTGCCATTATCCATCCATTCAAAGAAGCTCTATCTAGCCACGTATTCTGTTACTCTCAAAGTTACTTAATGTTTTCCCTAATTAAGATTGGTTGATGTTTCATTGTTTATTTACATAGGAATACACATCCACACATAAATAAATGCACTATATCCTAATCACATTTATCTAAACTAGTGAAATTTAGCATGATAAAAAAAATTTAGCATCCTACGTTGCCACTGATATTTCTCTTCACCATACCTGAAAGCACCCATTTACATTATCAGTACAAATATATTTTGAATATAAATTTTTAGAGGAAATTACTGACCTTGTTTTCTATGATGTCTGAAAGTCCCATATTATCACTGGTGGTGATAATTGTTCTCATCACACTTTGGAAAATCAACTCTAATGTGGGGAACACCATTAATGAATCCCTGGAAATCTGTATCTTTTTTCTTTCTTTTCTTTTAATGAATAGAGGACGAGCTATGTGAGATTCAGAAGTGAAACACAGAAACTTCAAAAATGATCATTTTTTTCAAGGAATTTTTTTTTTTTAAAGATTTTATTTATTTATTTGAGACAGAGAGAATGAGAGAGAGAGAGAGAGCACATGAGAGGGGGGAGGGTCAGAGGGAGAAGCAGGCTCCCTGCCGAGCAGGGAGCCCGATGCGGGACTCGATCCCGGGACTCCAGGATCATGACCTGAGCCGAAGGCAGCCGCTTAACCAACTGAGCCACCCAGGCGCCCCTCAAGGAATTTTTGATGATCTTAAAGAGGAAATTGTTTTATCATTGTCATATGCTTTGGAAGAAGTGTTAAATTGCAAAATGCCAACTTATGAATGCAAGAGGATCTCTGTGGAGGGTGAGACCAGCATGAACAACAGAATTTCAGGAAGTCTTCCTGGAGGAGGGACCTTGAGAGGGCTCTGTGTAAAACCAGGGCAATTTCATGCCTGTGGTCATTCTGAGGAAGACAGTGTACAGTTGGGAGGTGGTGAAAGGACAAGCCAGGCATGAGTGGGAATAACCAGAGGCTAGTGTGGTGATCATGGGGGCTTCAGCAGATGGGGGGCATCTGGGTAGACAAGTGGGGTGTCACATTGCAAAGCCTCCAGAAGCCAAGCAAAGGAGGCTAACCTTGAACAGATGTGGTGGTGGCCTTGAGCAGAAGACTGTTGCTCACAGAGGCAGTGTTAGGGGCTCCCCTGGCAGAGAACCGAAGAGGGAGATACCCTTTCAAAACTGTTAGAAGGGGGAGTGGCAGCAAACTTGCACTTCAAGGACACGCTGTTGCTGTCTCTCGGACAAATCTCTGCTTAACACCTGGTACTTGCCCTTTAACTTATGTATGTTTAATTCGATGACATACATTTTAAACTCTGGTCTCTGGCCAATCATCATGGTAATGGCCAAGGTCATTTCCTACATTCAGAATTCCGTAAGGGATAAAATGAATGAGGTGTAAGAAGATTTTTTCTGATGCCTATGGACACACTCAGAGATGTGAAATTGTCTTTTCTTTAAGTGGCAGGCAGTAAATGACAAAGTATTTAATTATAGGAAGGCCGTAAGAACCAAATAATAATTTCCTTTGGTTCATGAGTAAGGAAATGTTGATTTTCTGCAATTAAATGCTTAAAATGCAAGTAGCCCAAAGAGGTCCAAATGTTTGGCATTCTGTGAGAAATTTTTAAGCTGCTGAGGTATATAGATCTTGCTGAAATATGAAATCTTGTAAGTGCATACTATAAGATGAACCTAGGTATTTACATTAAAAATCATTTATCATGCTCAAATTAACAACCTTATTGCATTTGCAACTTATAACAATTTGCTATCCAACTTCGCAGGTGACAAATTCAAATAATTCCTCACAAATTGCCTAATGGAGAAAGACTCCATTGTCATAAGAATTAATAAAAAGCTCTCCCAAAGCAGTTTGTATTTGGATGTTAGAAAGCAAATTATATACTTAGAAGCAGTGCAACTAACCTTTGTCGCTATGAAAGCATTTTATTAGAGGTCCGTTTCAAGGTAGGAAGGCTTAGAGGGAGGAGGACAATTCACAGCTCTGAAGTGAAACACAGGCAATCCACAGACTGCCTCAAGAGCCCCTTGTGTGGTAGCTACAGGAAGTCACCCCATGACTCAGCAACTAGGGGCACAACACAACCCCCAGGGGCAGGAGTTTCCACAAATAATAATTGGTCAATGAGAAAAAAAAGTTTGGCAGTGGAGAACCTGAGAATTTATAGGCATTTAACTCAGAACACTTGCTAAAAAAGTAATGAAACCATTATTTAAAAACCTCTTGGGGCGCCTGGGTGGCTCAGTCGTTAAGCGTCTGCCTTTAGCTCAGGTCATGATCCCAGGGTCCTGGGATCGAGCCCCGCATCGGGCTCCCTGCTTGGCGGGAAGCCTGCTTCTCCCTCTCCCTCTCCCACTCCCCCTGCTTCTGTTCCCTCTCTCGCTGTGTCTCTCTCTGTCAAATAAATAAATAAAATCTTTAAAAAAAAAAAAAAAACCTCTTAATTTCTCAACAGGCAAGCAGAAAGGGTAATGAAAGCATGGCCATATTCACTTTTCTGTTCTCTATCCATTAGCAGAAGAAACTGCAACAATTGGAGTGAAATTAGAAATCAGAAGCAGAAGAAAAACTGGGAAATTCACAAACACGTAAAAATTAAATAACACATTTTTAAACAAGTGAGTCAAAGAAGAAATCACATGTGAAATTTGAAAGTATTTTGAAACTAATGAAAATAAAAATATCACATAGAAAAACTTGCAGAATATAGCATAAGCTGGGTTAAGAGGAACATTTAAAGCTGTAAATGCTTATGTAAAATAGAAGAAATATTTCAAATCCATAACTTAAGTTTAAGCTTAAAGGAAAAGAAAAATAAGAACTAAACCAAAAGCTAGCTGAGGGAAGGAAATAAAAATTAAAGCAAAGATAAATTGAACAGACAATAGAAAAACAATAAAGAAAATCAACAAAACCAGGAATTGGTTCTTTGAAAAGATCAACAAAATTGACAAACCAAGAAAAAAAATAAGGAAAACTCAAATAACTAAAATAAAAAATGAAAGGGGACCTTCTAACCTATTTTACTGAAATAAAAAATATTATAATAAAGTACTATGAGGTGGAGTGCCTGGGTGGCTCAGTCAAGTTAAGCATCTGGCTCTTGATTTCAGCTCGGGTCATGATCTCAGGGTCATGAGCTCAAGCCCCAGGTCGGGCTCCAAGCTTAGCACAGAATCTGCTTGAGATTCTCTCTCTCCCTCTCCCTTTGCCCCTTGCTCATGTGCATGCTCTCTTTCTCTCTCTCTCAAAATAAATAAATAAATAAAATCTTTAAAAAAAAAGTACTATGAAAAATTGTACACCAACAAACTAGATAACCTAAATGAAATGAAAAATTCCCAGAAATACAACTTATCAAGACTGAGTAATGAAAAAATAGAAAATCTGAACAAACTTATAACTACTTAGGGGATTGAATCAGTAGTCTAAAACCTCCTAAAAAAGAAAAGCCCAGAAACTATATGGCTGCACTGGTGAATTCTACCATTTAATGAAAAATTAACAACAATCCTCCTCAGTCTCTTCCAAAAAAGTGAAGAGGAAAGAACACTTCTAAACTCATTCTATGAGGCCTGATACCAAAAGACAAAGATACTATAAGGAAAGAAAACTACAGACTAATATCTCCTACCAATATTTATACAAAAAAACTCAATGAAATATTATCAAACAGAATTCAATAGTACATTAAAAGGATTACAGACCATGACCAAGTGGGACAACAAGGATGGTATCTACAATAATCATCTCAACTGATGCAGGAAAAGCATCTGATGAAATTCAATACTTTTAATGATAAAAACACTGAACAAAGAACCAGAAGGAAACAATTTCAACATAATATAGGCCATATATAAAAAGTACACGGCTAACATCATACTCATTAATGACTAACTAAAAACTTCCTTAAGATCAGAAACAAGACAAGGATGACCATTTTACCACTTCTATTCATTGTAGCACTGGCAGTCTTAGCCACAGCAATTATGAAAGAAAAAGAAATTAAAAGGCAGCCAAACTTGAAAGGAAGAAGTGAAATTAACTTTTCAGAAAAAAACATGATCTTACTTGTAGAAACCCTATAGATTACACACACACACACACACACACACACACACACACACACACACTTAGAACTATAAATGAGTTCAGCAAAGCTATAGGATACAAAATTGACATCTGAAAATCAGTTGTGTTTCTATATACTAGCAAAGAAAAATCCAAAAGGGAGATTAAGAAAACTCTATTTACCATTGTATAAAAATAATAGGGGTGCCTGGGTGGCTCAGTTGGTTAAGCATTTGCCTTTGGCCCAGGTCATGATCCCAGGGTCCTGGGATCAAGCCCCGCATTGGGCTCCCTGCTCAGGGGGGAGTCTGCTTCTCCCTCTCCCTCTGCTGCTCCCCCTGCTTGTGCACTCTCTCTCTCTTTCTGTCTAATAAAGAAATAAAATCTTTAAAATAATAATAATATACTTAGAACTAATTTTTCCCAAACAGACAAAAACCCTTGTACACCAGAAACTACAAAATGTTGTTATAAGAAATTAAAGAAGACACTAATAAATGAGAAGATATTCTGTGTTCATGGATTAAAAGACAATACTAAGATGTCAACACTACCTAAATTGACCTACAGATTCAATGTAGTCTCTGCTTCCCAACAATGCCTGTTGCCAAAATAGAAAAAAGAATCCCAAAATTCAAATGGAATTTCAAAAGACCCCAAATAGTCAAAAAGGTCTGGCGAAGAACAGAGTCAGAGTTCTCCCACTTTCCAATTTCAAAATTTACTACAAAGTACAGTAATCCAAATAGTGCAATACTGTTATAAAGACAGACATAGGGACCAATGGAATAGAAAAGAGATACCAGAAATAAACCCACACATATACAGTCAGATGATTTTCTGCAAGGGTACCAGTAGTATTAAATGTGGGAAAGGACATTTTTTTCAATGAATGCTGGGAAACTGGATAGTCATATGTAAAAAAATGAAGTTGGACTCTTAACTTTACACCATATACAAAACTCAAAATGTATTAATGACCTAAATGTAAGAGTTAGAACTATAAAACTCAGAAGAAAACATAGGGAAAAAGCTTCATAACACTGGATTTATCAGTGATTTCCTGGATATGACACCAGAGCACAGTCATTAAAATAAAAAGTAGATAAATTGGACTACACCAAATTAATAACTTTTCTGCAAGGATACTATCAATAGAATGAAATTATTGATACTATCAATAGAATGAAACCTACAGAATGAGAGAAAAGATTTGGAAATCATATGCCTGATAAGGGGTTAATATTCAGAATATATAAAGAACTACAACTCAACCACTGAAAAACAAAACAAAACAAAAAAACAAAAACAACCTGATTTAAAAGTGGGCAAAGACAACTGGAGGGTATTATGCTGAGCGAAATAAGTCAAACAGAGAAAGACATGTATCATATGACCTCACTGATATGAGGAATTCTTAATCTCAGGAAACAAACTGAGGGTTGCTGGAGTGGGGGGTGGGGTGGGAGGGATGGGGTGACAGGGTGATAGACACTGGGGAGGATATGTGCTCTGGTAAGCGCTGTGAATTGTGCAAGACTGTTGAATCTCAGATCTGTACCTCTGAAACGAATAATGCAATATATGTTAAGAAAAAAAAAAAAGAAGATAGCAGGAGGGGAAGAATGAAGGGGGGAAATCGGAGGGGTAGATGAACCACGAGAGACGATGGACTCTGAAAAACAAACTGAGGGTTCTAGAGGGGAGGGGGGTGGGAGGATGGGTTAGCCTGGTGATGGGTATTAAAGAGGGCACGTTCTGCATGGAGCACTGGATGTTATGCACAAACAATGAATCATGGAACACTACATCTAAAACTAATGATGTAATGTATGGGGATTAACATAATAAAAAAATTTTAAAAAAATAAAAAAAAGTGGGCAAAGACAGAATGAGAGAAGATACTTGCAAATGACATATCAGATAAAGGGCTAGTATCCAAAATCTATAAAGAACTTATCAAACTCAACACCCAAATCAACACTCCAATCAAGAAATGGGCAGAAGACATGAACAGACATTTCTGCGAAGAAGACATCCAGAGGGGGCGGAGCAAGATGGCGGAAGAGTTGGAGACCTGGATTTCGTCTGGTCTCAGGAATTCAGCTGGATAGGGATCAAACCATTCTGAACACCTACAAACTCAACAGGAGATCGAAGAAAAGAATAGCAACAACTCTCTGAACAGAAAAGCGACCACTTTCTGTCAGGTAGGACATGCGGAGAAGTGAATCCGAGGCGATATTTGGGAGGATAGACGGCGGGGGAGGGGCCTCTGTCCACCGCTTCTGGCAAGTGATAGAGCAGCAGGGCACAAAATTGGAACATTTAGAAGTCGGCTCCGCTGAGGGACATCGCTCCAGTGGCTAAGCGGGGGGTGGAACCCTCGTGGGACAGCGTGGTCTCAGGACCCTCAGGGTCACAGAAAGACTGGGGGTGCCTGAGTGCAGCAGAGCTCCCAGGTATTGGAGTGGGGAAACCGGCTGCAGAGACGGAGCCAAGGAGTGGGCTCTCAGCTCGGGGTTGCCATAAACTGATCCGCGGCACAGTCGAGCCACTGCTCCTCCAGCAGGGACCCAACAAGTGGCAGCTCCGGGGAGACTCACCTTCCTCCCCTGGGAGGAGCGGCGCGGGAGCGCACTGCAGGGATCTGCTGGGTTTGGAGACTCCACACGGGGTCGGGTGCCAGAGACAGAAATGCTCGGTCACAGGCAGGGTGAGCACGGAGTGTGGCCGGAGATCGGGGAGATGGAAGTGACTGACTACTTTTCTCTGGGGGCTCACTGAGGAGCGGGGCCCCAAGTTCTCGGCTCCTCCAGGGCGGAGATTGGGAGGCCACCATTTTCACTCTCGGCCTCCAAAGCTGTACGGAAAGCTTGCAGGGAACAAAAGCTCCCGAGAGCAAACCCGAGCAGATTACTTAGCCCAATTACGCCTCCAGCAAAGACATTTGGGAACCACGGCAACAGGCCCCTCCCCCAGAAGATCAGCGAGAACAGCCAACCAAAACCAAGTTTACCCATCAATGAGAACGGCAGAACTCCAGCGCTAGGGGAACAATGCACATGGAATTCATGGCTTTTTTACCATGATTCTTCAGTCTTTCAGAGTTAGTTTTTTTAACTGTCTTTTTTTTTTTAATTTTTCTTTTTCCCTTTTTCAACCAACATCTTATCAATCTCTTTTTTAAAAAAAAAATTTATTTTTCATTTTTAGAGTCATATTCTATCCCTGCATAGTAGTTACCCTTATTTTTGGCATATATATATAGATAAGTTGTTCTCTCTTTAAAATTTTGAGATAGTTTCTTCTAACAGATCAAAATATACCCTAAATCTCTAGTGTATGGTTTTCTTCTACTCTCCTGCCTGATCACATTCTCTCCCTTTTTTCTTTCTTTTTTTAAATCCTCTTTTCTTTTTTCAAACAACTTCTTATCAATTCTTTTTATCAAATTTTTTATAATTTCCATCTTTACAGTCATATTCCATCCCTTCATCATATCAACCCTTATTTTTGTACATGTATAAGTTCTTCTTTCTTTAAAATTTTGGGAAGCACTTTCTTCTAACAGACCAAAATACACCCAAAATCTAGTGTGTGGCACTGATCTATGTACCAGCCTGATCATATTTGATCATATTCTGTTTTTGTTTGTTTTGTTCTGTTTTTGTTTGTTTTTATCTTTTTCTTTTTCTTTCTTTTTTTTTTTTTCTTTTTCTTTTTTCTTTCTTTCCATTTCTTTTTCCTCCAGTTCAGGTCTTTTCTGATTTGTTTAGAGTATATTTTCTGGGGACGTTGTTACCCTGCTAGCATTTTGTTCTCTCATTCATCTATTCTCCTCTGGACAAAATGACAAGACGGAAAAAATCACCTCAACAAAAAGAACAAGAGGTAGTACCTACTGCCAGGGACCTACTCAATACGGACATTAGTATGATGTCGGATATAGAGTTCAGAATCATCACTTTAAAGATACTAGCTGGGCTTGAAAAAAGCATGGAAGTTATTAGAGAAACCCTTTCTGGAGAAATAAAAGAACTAAAATCTAACCAAGTCGAAATTAAAAAGGCTATCAATGAGGTGCAATCAAAAATGGGGGTGCTAACTGCTAGGATAAATGAGGCAAAAGAGAGAATCAGTGATATAGAAGACCAAATGATGGAAAATAAAGAAGCTGAGAAAAAGAGAGATAAACAACTACTGGATCATGAGGGCAGAATTCGAGAGCTAAGCGATACCATAAGACGAAACAACATTAGAATAATTGGGATCCCAGAAGAAGAAGAAAGAGAGAGAGGGTATATTGGAGCAAATTATGGCAGAGGACTTCCCTAATTTGGGGAAGGAAACAGGAATCAAAATCCAGGAGGCACAGAAAACCTCTCTCAAAATCAATAATAATAGGTCAACACCCCGACATCTAATAGTAAAACTTATGAGTCTCAGAGACAAAGAGAAAATCCTGAAAGCAGCTCGGGAGAAGAGATATGTAACCTACAATGGTAGAAACATTAGATTGGCCACAGACCTATCCACAGAGACCTGGTAGGCCAGAAAGGACTGGCATGATATATTCAGAGCACTGAATGAGAAAAATATGCAGCCAAGAATACTATATCCAGCTAGCCTGTCATTGAAAATAGAAGGAGAGATAAAAAGCTTCCAGGACAAACAAACTGAAGGAAATTGCAAACATGAAACCAGCCCTATAAGAAATCTTGAAAGGGCTCCTCTAAGCAAAGAGAGAGCCTAAAAGCAACATAGACCAGAAAGGAACACAGACAATATACAGTAACAGTCACCTTACAGGCAATACAATGGCACTAAATTCATATGTTTCAATAGTTACCCTGAGTGTAAATGGGCTACATGCCCCAATCAAAAGACACAGGCTATCAGATTGGATTAAAAAACAAGACCCATCGATATGCTGTCTGCAAGAGACTCATTTTAGACCCAAAGACACCCCCAGATTGTAAGTGAGGGGGTGGAAAACCAATTACCATGCTAATGGACACCAAAAGAAAGCTGGGATGTCAATACTTATATCAGAGAAATTAGATTTTAAACCAAAGAGTGTAATAAGAGATGAGGAAGGACACTATATCCTACTTAAAGGGTCTATCCAACAAGAAGATCTAACAATTGTAAATATCTATGCCCCTAACATGGGAGCAGCCAATTATATAAGGCAATTAATAACAAAAGCAAAGAAACACATTGACCACAATACAATAATAGTGGGGGACATTAACACCCCCCTCACTGAAATGGACAGATCATCTAAGCAAAAGATGAACACTGAAATAAAGACTTTAAATGACACACTAGACCAAATGGACTTCACAGACATATTCAGAACATTCCATCCCAAAGCAACAGAATACACATTCTTCTCTAGTGCCCATGGAACATTCTCTGCAATACATCGCATCCTAGGTCACAAGACAGGTCTCAACCGGTACCAAAAGATTGGGATTATTCCCTTCATATTTTGAGACCACAGTGCTTTGAAACTAGAGCTGAATCACAAGAGGAAAGTCAGAAAGAACTCAAATACATGGAGGCTAAACAGCATCCTACTAAAGAATGAATGGGTCAACCAGGAAATTAAAGAAGAATTTAAAAGATTCATGGAAACCAATGAAAATGAAAACACACCTGTTCAAAATCTTTGGGATGCAGCAAAAGCAGTCCTAAGAGGCAAGTATATAGCAATACAAGCCTTTCTCAAGAAACAAGAAAGGTCTCAAGTACACAACCTAACCCTACACCTAAAGGAGCTAGAGAAAGAACAGCAAATAAAGCCTAAACCCAGCAGGAGAAGAGAAATTATAAAGATCAGAGCAGAAATCAATGAAGTAGAAACCAAAAGAACAGTAGAACAGATCAACAAAACTAGGAGCTGGTTCTTTGAAAGAATTAACTAGATTGACAAACCCCTGGCCAGACTCATCAAAAAGAAAAGAGAAATGACCCAAATCAACAAAATCATGAATGAAAGAGGAGAGATCACAACCAACACGAAAGAAATACAAACAATTATAAGAACATATTGTGAGCAACTATATGCCAGAAAATTAGATAACCTGGAAGAAATGGATGCATTCCTAGAGATGTATCAACTACCAAAACTGAACCAGGAAGAAATAGAAAACTTGAACAGACCTATAACCACTAAGGAAATTGAAGCAGTCATCAAAAATCTCCCAACAAACAAAAGCCCAGGGGCAGATGGCTTCCCAGGGGAATTCTACCAAACATTTCAAGAAGAATTAATACCTATTCTTCTGAAACTGTTCCAAAAAATAGAAATGGAAGGAAAACTTCCAAACTCGTTTTATGAGGCCACCATTACCTTGATCCCAAAACAAGACAAAGACCCCATCAAAAAGGAGAATTACAGACCAATATCCCTGATGAATGTGGATGCAAAAATTCTCACCAAAATACTAGCCAATAGGATCCAACAGTACATTAAAAGGATTATTCACCACGACCAAGTGGGATTTATCCCTGGGCTGCAAGGTTGGTTCATAATCCGAAAATCATCAACGTGATACAATACATTAAGAAAAGAAAGAACAAGAATCATATGATCCTCTCAATAGATGCAGAAAAAGCATTTGACAAAGTACAGCATCCTTTCTTGATCAAAACTCTTCAGAGTATAGGGTTAGAGGGTACATACCTCAATATCATAAAAGCCATCTATGAAAAACGTACAACGAATATCATTCTCAATGCGGCAAAACTGAGAGCTTTCCCCCTAAGGTCAGGAACACGGCAGGGATGTCCACTATCACCCCTGCTATTCAACATAGTATTAGAAGTCCTAGCCACAGCAATCAGACAACAAAAAGAAATCAAAGGCATCCAAATTGGCAAAGAAGAAGTCAAACTCTCACTCTTTGCAGATGATATGATACTTTATGTGGAAAACCCAAAAAACTCCACCCCAAAAGTGCTAGAACTCATACAGGAATTCAGTCAAGTGGCAGGATATAAAATCAGTGCACAGAAATCAGTGGCATTCCTATACACCAACAACACAACAGAAGAAAGAGAAATGAAGGATTCGATCCTATTTACAATTGCACCCAAAACCATAAGATACCTAGGAATAAATCTAACCAAAGAGGCAAAGGATCTGTACTCAGAAAACTATAAAATACTCATGAAAGAAATTGAGGAAGACACAAAGAAATGGAAAAACGTTCCATGCTCATGGATTGGAAGAACAAATATTGTGAAGATGTCAATGCTACCTAGAGCAATCTACACATTCAATGCAATCCCCATCAAAATACCATCCACTTTTTTTAAAGAAATGGAACAAATCATCCTAAAATTTGTATGGAACCAGAAAAGACCCCGAATAGCCAGAGGAATGTTGAAAAAGAAAAGCAAAGCTGGCGGCATCACAATTCCGGACTTCCAGCTTAATTACAAAGCTGTCATCATCAGGACAGTATGGTACTGGCACAAAAACAGGCACATAGATCAATGGAACAGAATAGAGAGCCCAGAAATGGACCCTCAACTCTATGGTCAACTAATCTTCGACAAAGCAGGGAAAGAATGTCCAATGGAAAAAAGACAGTCTCTTCAACAAATGGTGTTGGGAAAATTGGACAGCCACATGCAGAAGAATGAAACTGGACCATTTCCTTACACCACACACAAAAATAGACTCCAAATGGTTGAAAGACCTCAATGTGAGACAGGAGTCCATCCAAATCCTAAAGGAGAACACAGGCAGCAACTTCTTCGACCTCAGCCGCAGCAACTTCTTCCTAGAAACATCGCCAAAGGCAAGGGAAGCAAGGGCAAAAAAGAACTATTCGTACTTCATCAAGATAAAAAGCTTTTGCACAGCAAAAGAAACAGTCAACAAAACCAAAAGACAACCGACAGAATGGGAGAAGATATTTGCAAATGACATATCAGATAAAGGGCTAGTATCCAAAATCTATAAGAACTTCTTAAACTCAACACCCAAAGAACAAGAAATCCAATCAAGAAATGGGCAGAAGACAGGAACAGACATTTTTCCAAAGAAGACATCCAAATGGCAACAGACACATGAAAAAGTGCTCAACATTGCTCGGCATTGGGGAAATCCAAATCAAAACCTCAATGAGATACCACCTCACGCCAGTCAGAATGGCTAAAATTAACAAGTCAGGAAATGACAGATGTTGGCGGGGATGCGGAGAAAGGGGAACCCTCCTACACTGTTGGTGGGAATGCAAGCTGGTGCAGCCACTCTGGAAAACAGTATGGAGGTTCCTCAAAAAGTTGAAGATAGAGCTACCATATGACCCAGCAATTGCACTACTGGGTATTTACCCCAAAGATACAAATGTAGGGATCTGAAGGGGTACGTGCACCCCGATGTTTATAGCAGCAATGTCCACAATAGCCAAACTGTGGAAAGAGCCAAGATGTCCATCGACAGTTGTATGGCTAAAGAAGATGTGGTATATATATATACAATGGAATATTATGCAGCCCTCATAAGGAATGGGATCTTGCCATTTGCAACGACGTGGATGGAACTGGAGGGTGTTATGCTGAGTGAAATAAGTCAATCAGAGAAAGACATGTATCATATGACTTCACTGATATGAGGAATTCTTAATCTCAGGAAACAAACTGAGGGTTGCTGGAGTGGGGGGTGGGGTGGGAGTGATGGGGTGGCTGGGTGATAGACACTGGGGAGGATATGTGCTATGGTGAGTGCTGTGAATTGTGCAAGACTGTTGAATCACAGATCTGTACCTCTGAAACAAATAATACATTATATGTTAAGAAAAAAAAAAAGAAGATAGCTGGAGGGGACCAATGAAGTGGGGGAAATCGGAGGGGGAGATGAACCATGAGAGACGATGGACTCTGAAGAACAAACTGAGGGTTCTAGAGGGGAGGGGGGTGGGAGGATGGGTTAGCCTGGTGATGGGTATTAAAGAGGGCACGTTCTGCATGGAGCACTGGGTGTTATGCACAAACAATGAATCATGGAACACTACATCAAAAACTAATGATGAGGGCGCCTGGGTGGCTCAGTTGGTTAAGCGACTGCCTTCGGCTCAGGTCATGATCCTGGAGTCCCTGGATCGAGTCCCGCATCGGGCTCCCTGCTCGGCAGGGAGTCTGCTTCTCCCTCTGACCCTCCCCCCCCCTCATGTGCTCTCTCTCATTCTCTCTCTCTCAAATAAATAAATAAAATCTTTAAAAAAAAAAAAAAAACTAATGATGTAATGTATTGGGATTAACATAACAATAAAAAAATTTTAAAAAATAAAAATAAAAACATAAAACTAAAAAAAAAAAGAAGACATCCAGATGGCCAACAGACACATGACATAGTGCTCAACATCACTCAGCATCGCGAAATCCAAATGAAAACCTCAATGAGATACCACCTCACACCAGTCAGAATGGCTAAAATTAACAAGTCAGGAAACAACAGATGTTGGTGAGGATGTGGAGAAGGGGAACCCTCCTACACTGTTGGTGGGAATGCAAGGTGGTACAGCCACTCTGGGAAACAGTATGGAGGTTCCTCAAAAAGTTGAAAATAGAGCTACCCTACAACCCAGCAATTGCACTACTGGGTATTTCCCCAAAGATACAAATGTAGGGATCCGAAGGGGTACATGCACCACGATGTTTATAGCAACAATGTCCACAATAGCCAAAGTGTGGAAAGAGCCCAGATGTCCATCAACAGATGAATGGATAAAGAAGATGTGGTATATATATACAATGGAATATTATGCAGCCATCAAAAAACCCAAAATCTTGCCATTTGTAATGATGTGGATGGAACTAGAGGGTAATATGCTAAGCGAAATAAGTCAATCAGAGAAAGACAAGTATCATATGATCTCACTGATATGAGGAATTCTTAATCTCAGGAAACAAACTGAGGGTTGTTTGAGTGGTGGGGGGTTGGAGGGATGGGGTGGCTTGGTGATGGACATTGGGGAGGGTATGTGGTGTGGTGAGTGCTGTGAATTGTGTCATACTGATGAATCACAGACCTTTACCTCTGAAACAAATAATACATTATATGTTAAAAAAAAAAAAGATAGTAGGAAGGGAAAAATGAAGGTGGGGAATCGGAAGGAGAGAGAAACCATGAGAGACTATGGACTCTGAGAAACAAACTGAGGGTTCTAGAGGGGAGGTGGGTGGGGAGATGGGTTGGCTTGGTGATGCGTATTAAAGAGGGCACATATTGAATGGAGCACTGGGTGTTATACACAAACAATGAATCATGGAACACTACATCAAAAACCAATGATGTAATGTATGATGACTAATAAAACACAATAAAATAAAATTAAAAAAATAAATAAAAAATAAAATGGGCAAAGAGTATGAGTAGCTATTTCTCAAAGAAGATATGTAAAAGGCTAATAAGCCATGTAAAGATGTTCAACATCATTCATCATCAGGGAACTGCAAATCAAAAGCACAATGAGATATCATTTCACACCCAGTTAGATAGCTATTAGAAAAAATAATTGACAGTAACAAGTGTTAGTAAGGATGTGCAGAAACTGGAACATTTGTGTACTGTTGATGAAAATGTGAAATGGTGGACCTGCTATGAAAAATGGTATGGCAGCTCCTCAGTAATTAAAAACGGAATTATGCTATGATCTAGCAATTCCACTTCTGGTACATACATACCCAAAAGATTTGGAAGCAGGTACTCAGACATATCTGTACACATATGTTCATATCAGCATTATTCACAAGAGCCAAAAGTAGGAGCAACCTGAGTGTCCACTGAGAGATGGATAAACAAATGTGGTATATCCATACAATGGAATATTATTCAGCCTTAAGAAGGAAGGAAATCCTGACATATGCTAATGAATGAACCTGGAAGACATTATGCTAAGCGAATCAAGCCAGCAACAAAAGGACACAGATTGTATGATTCCATTTACATGAGACACCTAGAGTAGTCAAATTCATAGGCACAGAAAGTAGAATTGTGGTTGCTAGGGTTTGAAAGGTATGGGAAAGGGAGTTATTTTTAAATGGGTACAGAATTTCAGTTTTGGAAGATGAAGAGAATTCTTTGGATAGATGGTGATGATAGTAGCACAATTTGAATTTACTAATGACACTGAAGTAGTTCAAATGATAAATTTTGTTATGTATGTTTTAACAGAAGTAAAAAAGCTCCCACAAAAAGGTTTTTCAAACTTCCAATATTGACTTAAATTATCTTAATTTTAATTTTATTTAAATATGTGGGAACTTAAAAGTAGATATAAATTACATGACATAATAAAATAAAAAAAATTTAAAAAGTAGATATAAATTCCATACCTTCTTTTTAAATTCCATATCTTCCAATTCTCACACAAGTGCAAATCCAGTTTCATAAACAAAATACATAACTCAAAATCAATTAAAAATATCAAACAGACCTTGTTTAAATAATGAGATGCATGGTACTGTTCTGTAGACAGTTAATTATAGCTGCTTTGGTCTCCTCCACTGGACATGAATAACACACGCCATTAATCATAACAAACCAGGTATTAAAGGATGAAAGAGGACTTTCCCTCCAAACATCACTAGATGGGTGTTAATGTTATTGACTGTGATATCCAAGTCACATCTGTTGCTCCTCATTTCATAATCTTGAACCCACACATACGCTCCTTAACTGACCTCTCCTTGACCAGCTCACGGGACAGAGTATGGCCCTCCATCATCACCACCACCCTTCATGCACCCACCAGCTAAAGGTTTCTATTCTTACTGAGAGTTACATCCTGCCAAATCTACCAAGGCCAAAGACAATTTTTATTATGATCACATGTACTATTATTTAAAGGACACATGAAATATGAGTTAAACAAAGAATGATTGTTTCTTTGAAAATTAAGCTCATGTTGCTCAGACAATGAGAAAGCACTCTGTTCAGCAGTGTCTTTAAACTCTCAATCCACCTTAAAATATAGGGATTGGAATTCATAGAAGAAGCTGTGATTGCTGCAAAAAAAAAAAAAAAAGGAGACAGGACTTTCAATGAGATTCTGTATTCGGGGACTAGTCTTGGTTCAGGATCGCTGTCCAGGGGCTGCCATGGTTTGCACCTCACTGGCCTTGGACATCCCAGGTGTCCCTGCTGATGTTCCCTGGTGACCCAGGGCTTCATATGCCCTTCACTCTGTAAGCCCAGATTCCTGAACAGTCTGGAACCAGCTTTCATGTTGTTTCCCAGGGCAGAGCGAAAGTGAGGGCTAAAGAGTATCCAACTGACAATTAAATGTGGAAGTTGTATCAATCCTGGCCTGAACTAGTCCCCCAGCCCTACCCAACACTATGGGTCTAGGAAATACAATCCCACCATGTACAGGGAAGGCAGAAGGCGATGATATTTTATGAAAAGCACTCTGATCACAGTGTTTAACTCCTTTTCCTTCCTGCAGGGAGACAACCTGTGGCCTTCCTTTGCATGTCATCCAGCTCACAGCTCCAGCATTCTGTGTCATATGCAGCAGTCTCTCTGTCAAGTCCCAGATGCAGTTCCTCTTCATCTGGAGACTCAGAACTAAAATGACCAGTTGCCCGCCTTGTCTTCCACCCACTGGAAGGATGGCAGGAATCGGTCCATGCCAATGCTGTGAGGGGTGCCAACTCTTTGGAAGGGTCCCCACTGTTCTCTGACAGGGTCTCCCAACGGCCTTGCTCTGTCCTTGGAGGCAGGGGTGAGTTTCCCTTTCTGTTACCTTCCTTGGGCTCTTCTGCAGTGGGCACTGGAGAATATTCCTTTTTGGGGGGCTAAGCAGATTTCTTAGCCTTGCTCATAGATGTTTAATGGGTTAAGTTGCACACAGTCACAGAAACTTTGTTCAGGTTCATGTGTTTTAGTCTTTGTGTCTGTGATTATTTTGGCAGTGTGAGTCTCCTGAAATCAAGTACATTTTTTAAGCACGATGCCACCAACTGTATGTGCTCATAGCTATTCCTACAGCTGCACCCATAGCTCTCTAGACACTCTGGAGAAGTGTGGTTTTTCTGCGCCTCCTCTCCCCAGGCCTTCAGCCTCCTCTTCCTTACCATCATTTTTTTCTCTCAGCTGTGGGTACTTTCAGTGTGGGTGCTTTGGTGGGTCATGCTCCAGAGTGAGGACTACATTTGTATTTCTTTTTCCAAGCCTTGGAAGGGCTTACTGGGTGCCAGTTTTAGTAGTGATTATAATGGGCACACTCTTGATTGTGTGCTTGCTACTGGTCTATTATAATCAGATTTTGTTGACCAAGATGCTTCTCAATTTTAACCTTTAGAATTTGGAATTGAGAAGTAATTGCCTTTTTCCATCTGGTAAGTCCCTGAATTTGTGAACTCCTATTAGTGCCTTAAATTTCTACTTGTAAAAACCACTTGTTTTTTGGGGATCATCTCTTCCTTTTAACGCCTTGTCAAACGCAATCAATACCAAAGTAACATGTACCATTGACAATCCTGTTTTCTGATCTCTCCCCTGGCCATGAGGTCTGTAGTACCTGCTCTGCCTTCCAAATTGTTGCTCATCAAAACCAAATGTTACATCACTGTATAACACAGATCAAGATGCCATTGGCCCCAGAGAATGTTTCCCTTGTCATCTACTATTAGCCCTGAAACTAGTGCTGCATATTTTAGGTGTTTGGTTATTATGTCATCCATTCCTAGTAGCAATTTCCGAATCCATCATAATGGGTAAACTAAACTTTTGCAAAAGAGAATCCCACAATTTCTTTGGCCTACAACAACAAAAGTTATTTCTCACTCACTCTGCATTTTCCATAGCAGGTTGGCAGGGTGCAGCACTGTGCCATCCTCACTGTGGACTTATTCCACCAACAGGGGATGATTCACCACAGCACAGGGGTAGAGAGCTTGAAAGGACGTCACATTAACCATCTGATGCTCAGGTCTGGAAGTGACACCCATCGCTTCTGTGAAAAACCCATGACCTTACCTGGTTAGGCGACTGCAATCAAACACAGTCAGAAAGTGCAGTCCTGAGGGCGATCAGAAGGCGAAGACTCACAAGTATTGTAAGAACAGTACTATCCTGGGGCGCCTGGGTGGCTCAGTCGTTAAGCGTCTGCCTTCGGCTCAGGTCATGATCCCACCGTCCTGGGATCGAGCCCCACATCGGGCTCCCTGCTCCACGGGAGGCCTGCTTCTCCCTCTTCCACTCCCCCTGCTTGTGTTCCCTCTCTTACTATGTCTCTCTCTGTCAAATAAATAAAAAAAAAATCTTTAAAAAAAAAAAAAAAAAAAAAAAGAACAGTACTATCCTCACCACTACTAGCATGAAAGACCTGATGACTGGATGTACTTCAACGTGTGTTTTTAAGATAAATGTTAAGGTGCATTCACCAAGTCAGACAGTACCTGGTTGGAGTTCCACCTCTTCTAAGTGCTGCATAATTTTGACTAAGGGACCTAGCCCTGCTGAGCCTGTTTCCTCATTTGCAAAGTGAACAATATTTACCTCTAGGATATTTGTTAAGAACCAATAGGCTAAAATATGTAACGTGTATAGTGTACAGTAAAGAGAGTGTAAAATGAAAAACCCCATTCTCTCAATTTGCTATTCATTGATCTTATGTTGTGCTCCTGGTTCCTGTACTAATGTGTGATTCTGCTTCTCTAATTTCCTAATGGATTTGGCCTAAGAAGAGGCACCTTTCATTCCACTGTAATCAGCAAGAACTTTCTCAAATTACCTCTGCTGCATCACATATGGCAACTTTCTTTTACCGTATATGCCATTTTAAAGCTCCTAATACATCTTATTATTACTTCCCTTCAATTCTGTTAAGAGGCATTCAACTACAGACTTAGATCCAATCTTGCATTTGGTGTTTACAGTGGTCCTGAGCAGATTCTGGTACACCTGCACATAATCCACATGACCCAGCCATGTGGTGGACAGCTGCCTTCCCCCCCATGTCTTACTTTGAGAGACAATCTTGCTCTCAGGAAGATGGCACTCCAGCTAACAAGGCTATTTCTTTGCCTATATTTGAATTACCTTTTATTATGCAACAGTGGCTGCTGAATCTACCAGTGATAGATTTCAGCTCTTTTTTTATTCCAAAAAATTTTTTTTAAGCCCTTTGGCATATCCTCAGACTGAATCTCTTTAGGATCAAAAAAGGGAATATAATTAAATAAAGATGTTTTGGAAATGCAACTGGCTTCTATCATTAAAAGCCAATGTCTGATGAACATTTGGGGAAAAACAAGCCCACACTGACTAGTAAGCAAGCATTAAAAGTCATATTGGAAGGAACTGAATTTTTTTAGAAAGAAGCAGCTATAATTAGAGTGAAAATGTAATTATAAGGCATCAAACAGGTAGTCTCAACAGCACTGCTGAAAGAGAAAAAGAAAAGATAGGGAAAGCTTTCAAAATATATTCTTTTCAAAGGAACCAGAACAGTTCCTCCAGGAATTTCTAAGTGTGGAGAGAACCTCCAGCAGGCCGGGTCTGAGAGCATGAGGTGTAGTCAGTGCACCCACAGCTTTTCCCACCAGAGAGTTTTCTGTGCCTCTCTCCACCCCTATCCTCCCCTACTAGAGCTGCAATTCAAAACAAGGTATTTATTCATACAGTGAATGACTGATACACGTTGCTGAGAATGGTTTCCTTTTAATGAGAAACAAAACTGACAAGGCCCATGATAATCAATCAAGGACAACAGGGGCCTAATTTCTCCCTCCATTCCCTGATCACATCATCCAGAAGGCTGTCCTGTCTTGACTGTATGGAAAAATGACTCTGCTCCACATGGTGAAAAACAGGATGGCTCAGCTGTGTGCAGCCTGGACTTAGAATCGGAAAACAGTTCCACTGGGCTTTTTGGTTCAGTCTAATTGACCCTCTGAGCTCCATCTACTGACCTGTAAAATGGGGGTAATAAGACTTCACAGGGTTACTAGGAGGATCCCAGGAAATAAAGCAAGGTGAACTAGACACAATAAGTTAAATATGATTTCTTACCACAGTTGTTTAAATCATTCTACAAGTTGTGTTTAACAGGGAAACCATGGTTCTACAATATCTGAAAGTGTTTGTAACTATCTCAGTAGATATCATCAACTTGGTAATTTATTCCCAGACCCTATAAAGATAAAAACACAGGCCATTCCACTATGATCTCATGTGAGTCAAACTGCTCTAGAGTTTGCCTTCTCAGTGCTGCCCTCTAAATACCTCAGGCACTCCACCTTTATCAATCTGGATTTTAATACCCTCCCTAAAATGTGAGCTTCACAGGCAGATCTATGATAGTCAGGATAGTTCAGCCACCTGGGTGTTCAGCAAATGCCAGACGGATGGATGGGATGGGTGGGTGTCTACTTCCAGAAGTGGGTCAGAGGCCACTTTCACTAACACTTGCAGTGACCTAAGTCAACCCCCATTAACCTCAGCTTTCCCTTTGCCTACACTCACTTTTTTGGGTCCTGTTCTATGCAGCTTTAAATTTTAAGTTTTAATTTTCATGGATGTATTTCTCTCCAGCTGCACACTAAGCTGTTTGAGAACAGAGATTGTATATAAGTTATCTTTATTTCTCTCAGTATATTAATCATTCAAGACTCTACATGGATGATGCTTAATAAATGTCTATTGTTTCGCTGTAGGCAATAACAAAGAAAATGTGCCAAGATGTCCAAACATCACGAAGATATCTCATACCTAAGAGGATGAGAATTCATCTATATTTTTTTCATGTAGTCATTAGCATACCTATTTTATTCATTAGCATATTCCAATCCTCAACAAAAGTTTCACTGACAAAGAAAGAAAAAGGGAGATTTCACAGATGCCCTATTAGGCAAAATCAACATGTAAGGTTAAGATGGTTCTTAGAAGAAGGTAGGAGGGGAAAGAGAAAGGGAACCACTCCACGCTACAAGCCATGCCTATGACAGTGGCCCACCTGTGCCCAACATCTTACTAGAAGTGGGATCACTTTGATGCTCTTGAAACAATTATCCAGCTTGCTTTCAATGGTAAACATATCCTATTTTCAAAATATCAAAATTAATTATAAAGGGGGAGTGAAGGAAACAAGTTAGGTACAGAAGGTATACTGTTTTACTGAGCTTCAAGAATAACCATCAGCTTATTATCTACTTTGACTCTGGATCAGTTGCTAAACAACCATCTTTTAGTAGTAAGGCCTATTGATACTATTGGTATGGGGCCACAGAGCCAGATCAGCTTTATGTACAGAGCACCAGGCTATCTATGCCTTCATACTGTAAGAGAGGGGTTTTTCTGAAATGATGCTGCTTTGGCTTTCTCTCCTTTTTACTTTTCTTTTTTACTAAATGCAGAGCAAGGTCATGTGGATAAATAAATTCCTCTACACAGTTCATAATTTCTACTATATTGGTTAACAGTGCAGATGTTGGGTTTGAACCCATTTCTAGCTGTGAGACCTAGAACAAGTTACGTCACCTTTCTGTGTGTTGGTTTCTTCATTTCTGAAACAAGACGATAATAATAATATATCTCATTTCACAGGTTGTTCTTTTAATCATATGGAACATTACATATGAAGTATATAGTACTGTATCTGGCACATAAATGTTTGCATTGATATTATTTATCCAAAGCAGATCTTATATACTATGCTTTTTAAGATTATATAATACTATAGAGGAAACAAATTGCTTGAGTTTATATCCCAGTTCAGTTATGCTCTAGCTTTATGACCTTGGGCAAATTATATAACTTTCTAAGTATATAAAGTGCTTAGAAGAGTAGATGGCACAGTTTTTACCATAGTGCCTAGTATTATTGTGGTGGTGGCTGGATGGGCAGACCCATGCTGGAGCTTCTACAACAGTCCCTTTTAGTCACATTACTGCACAACCCTGGCATCACTCAGTAGTTATGCATATAGCTGTTGATTGAATAACTTACTTACCAGCTGCTTAAAGGGAAATTAGAGATGATGGAACCAGAATGGGTATCACCAAAGGGAAGCTGAGCCAGTCTTTAAGATTCTGACTCCCTGAAGCTGTGACATACAAATCTGAGTACTCTCCAAGGGCAAAGGCATCTGTAGTCTATGAATATCTGCTTTAAAGCAATCAAGAATATCTCAGTTTAGCTTCAAATAAGGAACCAAAATGCAAGCTCCACTTTACCGGAGAGAAAGTTAACCAGCTTCCAGAATAAGCAGGCATTTGATTTCTTATATAGTGGCCATGATGGGGCTGATGTTTGTATTGTACCAGAACCATAAAATAATCTATAAGAATGCTACCCTCTTGTTGCCTATAAGAATTGTGCTACATAGAGACAATAAATAAAGTGAAATGTGGTCTAAAAATGAATAACCATCCTTCCCTAAGGCGGTTCATTCTCTGAATTACAAGCTATGGATGACCTCAGATTATTTACTTTTTTTCTTTCTTCTTCTTCTTCTTTTTTTTTTTTAAAGGCCAACTGAGTGATCAGTTTGGGATAGCACAGCCTCCTGAGAGTATTGAGATATTGATAACCAGGGAGGATAACTAACATTTTTATGACAATGAATCTGTAACCTCAGGCTGCCTTTGACTAAGGTGAATATCTATACTATGTGAAACACATTCAAGGAAGTTAGAGATTTAAAGAAGTCTACTACAAGTCAACATTCTAAAACAGTAAGATGGGGCTTCAAGACTTGGCCTCCACCAAAGGAGTTTTAGTTGGCAGTGACCACCAGCAGCCTTGACACTAGGATCCTGGTCAAGGAATACCAACTGACAAGCACAAAGCCTGTGGATGATTAGAAACTTTTCAGTGGCCAAAGATAGACTATTATGATTCCTTACAATCTTTAGCACAAAATGATAGCCAGAATTTCACAAGGGGTAGGAGCAATCAAAGACATCATGCAACCCTAAGGAAAGGAATGAAATAATATTGTATATTTAGACCAGGAGTCATAAAAACTCAAATGCCAACAGAGGCCGGATAGGTACTACAAATAATTGATGCTGCTTAGATGTGAGAAAAACAACTATGCAAGCATAATAAACAGCAGCATATGGTAAGAAGATAGACTGTGAGCCAAAGAAGAGCAAGTGACCTGTTCAAAGGAACTAGCTATTTCTCAACCCACACCAGTACTTGCCATATAAAAACATACCTTATATCAGCCTTCTTAAAATCTGGAAACCACCTTGTTTTTAATATATGATTTCCTAACATTTAAGTGGTAGCAATAAATTTAATCATTTAAACATGTGTCACAGGCAGACGCATAGCCCTCCATGATCCTCCAACTCCTCATGTTCACATCTTTGTTCAATCTCCTTTTCTTGGGTATAAACAGGTCTTGCAACTTGCTTCTAACCAAGGAAACTTTGTAAGGTGATGGAGTGTCACTGCCGTGATTCCATGACATTATATAAGACTCTGTTTTGCTGGTAGACTCACTCTAGAGATTCTCCTTTTTCTTAAGATTTTATTTATTTATTTGACAGAGAGAGAGAGAGCACAAGCAGGAGCAGCAGGCAGGGAGAGAAGCAGGCTCTCTGCTGAGCAGGGAGCCCGACGCGAGGCTCAATCCCAGGACCCTGGGATCATGACCTGAGTGGAAGGCAGACGCTTAACTGACTGAGTCACCCAGGCGCCCCTCTAGAGATTCTCCTTATTGATAGATGAAGTCAGTACCCAAGTAGGGAAAGCCCACATGCCAAAGAGCTGCAGGTGGCCTCTAGGAACTAGAGGAACTAGGCCCAGGGTGGTGTCCAGGGCCTGAGGGTGTTCTCTGGGAACCTAAGAGCTGACACTAGCAAGAATCCAAAGCCTTCTGTCCAACCACAAGGATATGAACTCTACAAACAACCTGAGTGATCTTAGAGCAGATTCTTCCCCAGTTGTGATTCCAGATGAGAACAAAGCCAGATGATACTCTGATTGTAGCCTCATGAGACCCGAAACAGAGGACCCAGTTAAGCCATGTCCAGACTGCTGTCCTAAAGAAACTATGAGATTAAAAATGTGTGCTGTTTTAAGCCATCAGTTTGTGCTCATTTGCTGCACAATAGTATGCAACTAACACACTATGTAAAATAAACAAATCACATCTAAAAGACATATTTTGCCATGGAGAACTAACTTATAGTATCTGCTGTATTCCATTAAACCTGACATCAATATTTGCCAAAATTATAATGTTCTCTAGGCAGAGTTCAAAGCATTTAGAGGAAACAGATAAAACATGAGAGTCATTATAGTACATGCAGGGTACGTTTTTTCTTTTTTAATTCATTTCCTCATTAGTGAATCAGGAAAATGACTGAGGCATAACCCTGGATTTTACTATCACCTTTGGTAAAGATTTATGTGCTCATTTCTACAAAGATTGGATGAGTTGGTCTAGATAATAACACAATTACTTCAGAGGTGGATTTTTTAGAGATTGGGTGACTCACCAAATGGTATTTAAAACAGAGCTAGATGTGCAGTAATTATATGTTAAATGGATGCATGAATGACATTTAATGGACAGGTGCCACCTTGGCATGCCTCAGGTGCCTGCCCTTGTGCTATTCTTCTACAATATTAGAATTAGTAACTCAAAGCAAAACAGAGTTTCTGGATACCAAATTCATAAATGACATGTCGTTTGGAGGAAAAGAAAATGAATTAGAAAATAGAACACAATAAACTCAAAAGGTCAGAATGATGCACCAACTCTAATGATACACATTTTTTTTAGGATTAAATTGAAATCTCTCAGTTTAGGTTGAAAAGTACAAACCACACACAGATGAAGTAGAGTACATATGGTAGCAGAAATGGAAAGGTCTTATATCTTGGGCTACATGCCCCTTCTTTGTGAATCAAAAGAAATGCCTTATTAGTTAATGTCACCACTGCTACTGCATTTATGGTATAATATACACACATGAACCATGCTACCAGGTTTCATCCCATCTCGATTCCAGGCCTTGGAGAACCATGTTCAATTTTGACAGCTATCACCAACTAAAGTCCTTTAAAGGAGGCAACCCAGCATGGTGGCATGGTGCCTGGTACGTGGCTGACAGTCAATAAATATTTATTGAGTAACTACATTATGGACTGAGTGAACGAATCGACTGTAAACTGAAGCCACAAGAAACAGTTTGGAAAATGAAGATTTAAATTAGTAGAAGACATAGTGGGGGTTTCAGTTTGCAATTGTAGTATGCTGGTGATGGAGCTCAAGGACACATTGCCCCAAAATAAGGCACCTTGGCATATTGAATATGTCATCTGAAGGAATATGAGAAATGGCATGCATAGGAAGTTCTCTCAGATCTTCCCCTGAAGCAGGTTATAAAACCCTCATGAGAAAGGAGCCCTCCCTATACCCAGAAGAAAGGAGCATTCTTACCTCTGAAGACAAAGGGACACAGAGTGGAATCTAAAGGAATAGGCCTTGCTAAGTTTCCCTCAATTTAGCACCCTTTGGTCACACCCTTTTGTCCTACCCTATCTTTCCACAACTTTCCATTCTTCCTCAAACTTAACATAAAAGCATTCAATTTTAATCATTTCTTCAGGTCTTCATTTCCTTACGAAGGCTCTGTGTCGTGTAGAACTAATATTAAATAAATTTGTATGCTTTTTCCCCCTGTTAATCTGTCTTTGACTGTTTCATTTTCATACCAGACAGGGACCCTGAGAGGGTCAAGGAAAACTTTTTACTCCGCAAACTGGTTAGGTACATAGACACAGGAGCGAGGCTGAGTTCAAATCAGCTCCTACGCCTGCATTTTATATTATTTGCTCCCTTTTTACTTAAGTGTTCTTATTTGTAAAATGAAGATCAGAATATCAACACCCATCTCAAGAGGGTTTCATGAAGAGACAACATGTTAGCACATTTACACAGCTGAGAAAAAGGCATGACACACAGTCGCACTTAGGAAGCATTAGTGATTAGTATTAATATTATTAGTATTTTCCCATTAGCTAAAAGGCTAGTTAGAAGTAGGCTTACTCTGAGGTCAGAACTAGTATTAGTGGATAGAAATCACAGAGACAGAGACCAGTTCTATGTAAAGAAAAACTTTCTAATTATCTGAGCAGGCCTGAAATGGAAATGACATTGTTTGAAGTGAAGGGCACTTCACCCCTAGAAATTTGCAAATAATTCTCTATGACTTTTTTAGGAGAGTTCTTGTGAAAATATCTTTAATTTGTTTCAATCACTCAACAATTCAAATGATCCACCTTATCAGAGTCCTTTTGTCCCAACCCCACTCCAAAATGTTACAGGAGGACCACTTTGTGAGCATGTGGGAGAAGGCAAGGGTATGCCATTCAGAATATGGAGAGAGAAAGCACTTCTTTGTGATATGTTAATATTGCATCTAAGAAATCTTGACTATTTCTTTGATTCAGGGAAGAAGATTCTAAACTGAAATCCAGGCCTCATCTCAGGGGGATAAGGAAGAAATTTACATATGTAAGACTTCCAGGGAGAGTAAAATTTCCAGAGAAATACCTCAGTGAAATGAGATTCACAAAACAAGGGAGTTCAAGGTATGAAACAAAGACTGTGCTCTAAAGCCAAACTCTTGGTTTGAATTCTGTCTCCATTCCTTATTAGCTTTGTGACCTTAAGCTATTGCCTTGATTTGCTTATATCTAAAAAATCAAGACAGTAGTATTACCTACCTCATAGAGTTGATGTGAGCATTAAATGGGTTACTACGTGTAAAGTATTTAGAAGAGCTTTACACATAAATGATAGCTATAATTCTCCTCCTTTTTCTCCTCCTTTTTTTCCCTTAGTAGTATAGAAGAAGTAGTAAAAGTGGAGTACTAATATTATTTACTAGAATCCTCATTGTGTCTTGAGAAAAATAAGTAGACAATAAATATTTCTAGGTTTTTGTTTTTGGTTTTTTTTTTTTGGCTATTAAGGAACTCGAGTAATAAGAGTATTACATATTCTAGGCACGTATGTGAAAAAAATAATCATGAACAAATTGTAGAGGCTGATAAAGTTAATTCGTATATCAGGACCCACTAAATGGATCTAAACCTGTCTCTCTGCACTTAAAAAAATACCTCAGTGTCAAGGAAGCACCACCAGTCACATTCTCCAACTCAGCTTTAGCTGGCTTAACTTACCTTACACAATAGGACCTGCTAGGCCGAAAAGGAAATCCCCAACTTCCTAGCCAGCTATGCCATTTCTGCATTGCCTCTCCTAACAATCTATAAAACTCACTCTTGCCCAAAAGTCCTTTGAGAAGAGTTCTCCATTGCTTGTGAGGCACTGTTAGCCAAAACTGAGTCACTTTTTGGTGGGTGTCAAGCCAAAAGTCAACCAAGCCAAAGAATAGGAAAAAGAAGGGTTTTACTTGCAACAAGTAAAGGAGAACACCAGGGATATTTCCCAAAGCAGTGTCTCCCTAAACAACAAAACTAGGGAAGTTTTAAGCTTAAGAGTACATATATTTTGGAAGGGGCTTGCACAATAAGGGATTTAGCATGGAATTGGAACAAAAGTCATCTCAAGGTGATAGAGTCCAGGTCTCAATCACAAGGGCTGCAAGGGTCAGCATCATGAATTCTCTGGCTTTAGTTGGTTTGGTGTCTGAGTGCTCAAAGAGGGTTAAATCCAACAAAGATAACTCAAGAATGTGTTTCAGGTCAATCTTTACTTTTCAACCAGCACTAGGAGTTCTATCTGATTTATTGTCCTTGATATGATTGGGCTATCTCTTGGCCTTATAGTGGCTGTTTGTTCTTACATTTTTTAGTTCCTTTAAAATCATTATCTATTGGGATCTATTCTTCCACAATTTTAACATATCCCAGGAAGTTTTGCAAGAAATGTGCTTTGGTCAAGTAGTGTTGGTCAGACATAGATCACAAGATGGCCAGGGACAGAAAATGACTTCTCTTATGTCAAAAAAGCTGTCTCATCTTTCTTTTTTTCCAGGGACCCCTAACTCTTTCTGCTTACAGCAGTGGACTCCCCCAGCCCATGGGTTGTCTTACCTTCAGTAAAGGACATCAAACTTGTTACTAAATTGTTTTAGTTTTGTCATTTGTCAAGGCTATTGTTGTTTTCTATGAAGAGGAAAATGAAGGATGAATCAACATCAAATCCTATTTTCAAAATCTGTATATAATTGCATGGATTTGGAAATTGGGAACTTTGAAAATTTTACTGTTTATAAATTCATGAAAGAATTCTGGAATATCAATTAAAAAACAAATGTTTATTAGCATGTGTATTGGAATGATATTAAATTCAAAGGTATGCTGTGGAACTTAATCCCAGCAGGACTACAACTAGCTTGTAATAAGAAATGTTATACTGAAATAAGAAATGTATTTGCTTGGGACTGACACCTAGTCAAGGCATGACACATGATCTTGACAATATTGTTTATAAGCACAGATCCAAGAAATTTGGGGGTGGTTTGCACTATCAACATTTTATTGATAATGTTATTTAGAATGCAACAAGGATGTACTCAAATCAGAGGGCTGAAAACTATCAGTAGAACCGAGGAGGAGGGGGTAGGGACAAAAGCAGGGAAAAATGTGTTTTGCTTTGAAGAACGAGCAGTTTCTTCCAAGGGGACACCCAACTAGGTGTTTCACCTGATAGCCCCTTGCTAGGTGTTTCATCTGATAGCTCCTAATGTGAGCCAGTTTGAGCCAGACTGAAATTGAGGACCTGTGCAGAAGCCCCCCTAAGTTGTCCTGAGGTTACTTTTAGCTCATTATAACACTAAGATCTCCTCCTATGGGTGGGGCTTTCTGCCAGTTTCTGAACATATGATGTATGTACTAAGATGCTGACATGCTGGGAATGCACAATTGAACCAAAGTGCCTAAGTAATAGAATATGCATAAGTTCTTTAATGTATATGCAAGCTCCCTTCCTCTGCTCCCTAATACACTAAATAAAAGCTTCTTGTACTAATGCTGTGGGGAGACAGTGAGTGCTTTTGAGAGCTATCTCCCTGTTTCCTTACATGCTGCAAGTAATAAAAACTATTTGTTCAAACAGAAAGGACTTGGGCTGATCTATTGGCTGACATACTCCAAGAGGCAAGCCTTTTCCATTCAGTGACAGTAACAGTGAGAGTGATGAATCACACAGGCTGAAGGTGAGAAACCCAGAAGTATCTGCTATTGGGGTTGGCTGTGTGGTAGGTATATGCCACAACCAGCAGAATATAAAATATCCTGACCAGGACTCAGTTTTGGGCATCTCAACCCAAGGTGTTCTGTGCATATGTCAGTGCTTCTGAGAGAATGAGTGTTTATATGTGGCACCTGTCCTCTCTGGACCTGTCAGGGTGTCTTTGACTACCATGTATATCCTTTTTTAAATGCTGCTGTTGCTATACTGAATCCTTTTCCTGCACTAAACTATAGCTTTGTAGGCATGATAATTTTGGGTCCTCCAAGGCTTCTTAGCAATCAAACCCTATCTAACTTCCACCATTAGTAAAAAGGTAAAGCCCACTTACAAAAAAAAAAATGTATAGAAGTAGCTCACTATTTCTATTTATTTTACTTTTTAAAGTATGTCCTGGATGTGATAATAGGAAAGTAAACTAAGGGCAAATTTTAACATCAAGAAGTTATCAAAATTTATCTAAAAATTAATATTTCCAGAAATCAAAAGGCCAATGACATTACTAAAAGGTTTATTCCATGTAATGATTATAATAAACTTCTTTGCAATAAAGGCTGCAAATGATAATTATACCTGTGAGTTCACTGTAATGGTACATTTCCATGGGCAAACAGAATAATCCTTTTGGGTAAATATTCCCTTATTCCCTCAATAAATCTGTACCTTATATTATCTAGTCAATTAACTTTATCGCCTACTTTCACTTTTAAATCATTATCTTCATTCATCAACTAAAACTATCCTGGAAACTTGTAGCAAAATCCAGATAGTAGTCACTAAATATTATTTAGCAGTAAAGGGAACCAGGACTCTTTGAAGAAATGGTCATTCTAGGTTTAAAGCAGGAAATGTATAGGATAAGCCTGGAGTATCTTGTTATAACAGAATGCAAATAATCTATTAAAGACTATTAAACATATACCCAAAGAAGTTAGGAGGAAATTTCAATATCTTCCCACTGGCTAAAGATAAGACAATTTGAGTTTCAGTAAGAATAAGTGCAATGGATTAAAAATATATCAGATATGTTTATCCCATGCCTTTATAGAAATTTTTAAAAATTATTGGTCATCTTTGCGAAATAATTAGCTAGTGCCTTACCATCACCCAAACCAGTAAATAAAGGGGCGGGGAAGGCCTAATTAAGCATTTATCTCATCTTTTCCATACAAACTGCACCTCAGAGTATCCAGGCAATCAGATAGTTGATGTTTTTATACAGTATCATATTCCTTGTTGCTGTTATCCATATTTCATTCATGTAGAAGGTTTTATTCTATGTCAGATTTTTAATTTTGATGAAACTGCTCTCTCTTGGAAACAAATACCCAAAGGGACCTATTTCTAAAGAGAGAAAGCAGGAATCCCTAGATTTAAAGCTTAAAAGATTGAATGATTAAGACACTAGGGGCACACACTTCTGCCAAAAATGTATTAGGATTCTGATTGTCTAGCCCACCTTTGTCTGAATCTTTGCCCAGGTCTTAAAACTCAGAAATATATCTCCTCCAAATGCATCGACCCCTCACCAGATCACAGCTAGAACATCCCTCATCTTTACTCTCAACTTAGTCCAGTTACATAGACACACTGGTATGTGGTTACTCCATTAAACTCCCAGTCACTCACTACATAGATGAAAAGTCTTAGATCCACTTGTCACATAATAATCAAATTTATGAACAGACAAGGAAGAATCACTAGAGATTAAAAACATAGACTAACATGAAAACACAGAAACCAAAACAAACAGGAAAAAAGGAACTTGGAGGAAGGAGAAACAATGCATGGAGAAATAACATATAATAAACTGTTATTAATATAACCTCAGAGAGAGAAAAAGAATTATTGCATTCAAGAGAGAAAAAGAATTATTCAGGAAAAAAAAAAAAGCTCTTGGGAAAAAAATATGATAGTTTAATTAGAAGGAATAGAACATAAAGTTCAGGAAATCTATGACCAAAGATTAGAAAAACAAAAAAATAAAATGAAAAGAGTAGAAAAAATATATGCAAAAGAGAGGATCCCTCTAGAAGTTATCTAAAGAGAAAAAGGGTGGGGGTTGGGGGGATGGGGTAGCCGGGTGATGGGTATTGAGGAGGGCACATGTTGTGATGAGCACTGGGTGTTATACATAACTAATGAATCACTGGACACTACATCAAAAACTAATGATGTACTACGCTGTGGCTAACTGAACATAATAATAAATAAACAGATAAATAGTAGGAATTTTTAAAAGTAAAACCAGAGAAAACATATTAGAGGAAATTTTTTTAAGATTTTATTTATTTATTTGTCAGAGAGAGAGAAAGAACACCAGCAGGGGGAGCGGCAGACAGAGGCAGAAGCAGGCTCCCTGCTGAGCAAGGAGCCCCATGTGGGACTCAATCCCAGGACCTGGGATCATGACCTGAGCTGAAAGCAGACACTTATCTGACTGAGCCACCCAGGCGTCCCATTAGAGGAAATTATTGAAGAAATATTTCAAGATTATTCCTAGACCTAAAGGGCAGAGTTTCCTTGTTGGAAAGGATTACTGACTGCAAATAAAGTAAATGGATGAAAATGTCCCCAAATAAATCATAGTACTGTGAACTAGCAAACTAGGTAACTAATTACACATGAGGGATCAGATGACTAATTTATAGCATGCCCATACGATGCAAGTGAAAACAACACAAACTTGTGTTTTCTAAAGAAATTGAATGACATAAAAAAATGCTTAAGATAGAAGGTTAAGTGGGAAAAAATTTGTTTAGTAGGACATCTGGGTTTGGTTCCTATATATTCAGAGAACTCAAAAGCTGTTATTCGTGCTTTATGACAAGAAAAAGCTGAACTGATAATCAATGACCTTTCTTGGAAGTATCAGAGAACTAAAGTCATAGGGCAAACTGCCACATCAAAATCTGGAGAGATGGCAACATTCTGAGAAGTAAGCAATGGAGATCTGCCTGCACTGGGCAGAAGCCACAGGAGCCATAAAACGGCAGGATCAATGAAATGTTGATTTTCTGGAGGCTGAGCTCAGGTGAGCACAACAATGAGCAAACTCTATGGGCCCCATCATAAGATACACCCAGTGCTTTCCTGGACTTTTCCTCAGGAACTCCACCAGATTCTGTAATATTGTGACTTGTAAGATAGATATAGTTAGTCTTCATCCCTGTTTCTGGCACAGAGCTCCTAAAATGCTTGAAATTTCCTAAGTGATGAGAGCAACAAAGTGTCTTTTGTTATGTTAACAAGGTGACTTTGGATGCCATCTAAGGATGGAGGCTGGTTGTCAGGAGAACCAATAATGTGATTTGAGGGTTGGAACTTTAAGTCCCACTTCTCTGACCTCTCAAGAGGGGAGAGGGGCTGGAGAATGAATCAATTGTCAATGGCCAGTGATTTAATAAATCATGCCTAAGTAATGAAACCTCCATAAAAAAAACAAATTACAGGGTTTGGAAAACTTCCAGGTGGGTGAACACATGGAGATGTTTGGAGAGTGGTGTGCTCAGAGAAGCCATGGAAGCTCTGTGTCCTTTCCCCATATTTGCCCTATGCATCTCTTCCATATGGCTGTTCTTCAGTTATATCTCTTCATAACAAACAGGTAATTTAGTAAGTAAAATGTTTCTCTGAGTTGTGTGAGCCCCTCTAGCAAATTAATTAAACCTAAAGAGGGGGCACTCCTGATCTATAGCCAGTCGGTCAGAAGCACAGGTAATAACTTGAACTTGCAATTGGCTTTTGAAGTGTGTGTATGTTGGGGTGGGCAGTCTCATAGGACTGAGCCCTTATCTTGTGGATTCTGATGCTATCTCCAAGTAGATAGTGTCAGAATTGAGCTGAATTATAGGACACCCAGATGGTGTCAGAGAATTGCTTAGGGATATGCAAACCCCTACCACCAGCACACACACACACACACACACACACACACACACTGGAATTGATCAGAATCCTTAGATTAGCTACAAGACATAAACTCTTAGATTCTCATGGTAAGGACACAAAAGGAACCCATCCTCATGGTCCTGGTAGTGGGTAAGGGACAGTAATTATTGTGAAACATTCACAAAGCCTGCTCCATAACAAAGGCCTACTCTCCAGAGGAAATAACTTTGCAATAGCAGAATTCTGAAATTTTACCACTCCTGAAGGAATGGGGTAGGAAGAAAATCTATACCACTAGAGCAAGAACAAAAATACCTAAACGCTCACAACACTAAGACACAGGCCTATTTAAAGACTGAGACTATATCAGGAAAGTATAGCATGGTTCCCCTACTCCATACACAACCACCGTACCAAGGCAGCTCCAGTGATGGTAAGAGTGGGCCAGGGATACAAAACATAAACTCTTGGAAAAATGACTGATACTAGGGCTAGGGCAGGGAATATACAAGATAAGCCTGGAGCACCTTATAGCACCACAAAAGAAAGCACAAAACAAACAAAAATCCCACAATGGAGACAGGACAACTAAATAAATGTGATATCCTAAATGGGATCCTAGAACAGAAAAATGACATAGAACTCACTGTTCCATATATTCTATTAGGAAATATAAATAAAATATGGAATTCAGTTAATGATAATGTATCACTATTGGCTCATTACTTGTGATGAATGTATCATATTGATGAAGGAGGTTAACAACAGTGGAAACTAGGTGTGGGATATATGGGAACTCACTCTACTATCTTCATGACTTTCCTATAAATCTGAAACTATCCTAAAATTAAAAACTTATTTTTTAAATGGCATAAAGAATTGGAGATATGTAACCCTAATTCTATTTTCTAGAAGAACTTGTGTAAAATTGAAGAGGTTGTACGAGATTATTTAGTATAATCATCTGTGCCAAGATATTTCTTTTTGGGGAGCTTAGTAATCACAAATTAAATTTCTGCAGTGGCTTTAGAGTTATTCAGGTTGTCTATTTAATCCTGGTTGAACTTTTGTAATTTTCAAGGACCATTTCTTAAAGTTGGTACATTTCTTAAAGTTGTTGAATTTATTTATTTTTTAAAGATTATTTATTTATTTATTTGAGCGAGAGAGAAGGAGAGAGAGAGCATGAGAGGGGAGAGGGTCAGAGGGAGAAGCAGACTCCCTGCTGAGCAGGTAGCCGGGTGCGGGACTCGATCCTGGGACTCCAGGATCATGACCTGAGCCAAAGGCAGTCGCTTAACCAACTGAGCCACCCAGGCGCCCCAAAGTTGTTGAATTTATCAGCGTAAAAGTGCTCAAAATATTTCCTTATTACCTTTTTAATAGCTGTAGGATCTGTACTGATATTCCTAATAATGATGATTTGCATTTTTCTCTCTTTTTATTTTTGTCATCTTGCGTATCAATTTTATTGATTTTGGGGGAAGAATCAGCTTTTTTTTTTTTTTATCATTATGTTATGTTAATCACCATACATTACATCATTAGTTTTTGATGTAGTTTTCCATGATTCATTGTTTGCATATAACACCCAGTGCTCCATGCAGAATGTGCCCTCTTTATTTTTTTTCTTAATTTTTTATTGTTATGTTAATCACCATATATTACATCTTTAGTTTTTGATGTAGTGTTCCAGGATTCATTGCTTGTGCATAACACCCAGTGCTCCATGCAGTACGTGCCCTATTTAATACCCATCACCAGGCTAACCCATCCGCCCACCCCCTCCCCTCTAGAACCCTCAGTTTGTTTCTCAGAGTCCATAGTCTCTCATGGTTAGTCTCCCCCTCTGATTCAGCTTTTTGTTTCATTGATTTTGTGTACTATTTTCCTATTTTCAATTTCATTGATTTCTGCTCTTATCATTAGTACTGTCTTCCTTTTATTTGTTTGGGTTCATTCTGCTTTTCTAATTTCCTGTAGTAGGGATTTAGATTACTGATTTGAAATCTTGCCTCATTTCTAATGTAAACATTCTTGCTATGAATGTCCCTCTCAGCACTGCTCTAAATTTATCCCACATATTTTGATATGTTTTCATTTTTGTTCAATTCTATGTATCATTTTTTCTTTTAAATTTGATGGGTAGATTATTTAGATATGCATTCATTTCCATTTGCTTAGAGATTTTCTTATTGTCTTTCTGTTATTGATTTCTAATTTGATTGCATTATGGGCACAGAACAGAACAGAATTCTTCTTTTTTTAAAGATTTTATTTATTTATTTATTTATTTATTTATTTATTTATTTATGAGAAAGAGAGAGAGAGAGTATGCACAAGCAGGGGGAATGGCAGAGGAAGAGGAAGAAGCAGGCTCCCAGCTGAGCAGGGAGCTTAATGCAGGGCTCAGATCCCAGGACCAGGATCATGAACTGAGCCGAAGGCAGATGCTTAACCATTGAGCAACTCAGGCGCCCCTGTATGATTGCAATTCTCTTAAATTTGTTGAAGTTTGCTTTATGACCTAGTATATAATCTATCTTCGTATATGTTCTATGAAAACTTGAGAAACAATGTGTATTCTGTTGTTAATTAGATCCTGCTGGTTGAGTGCATTGATCAGATTTCTTGTATTCTTCCCGAAGTACATCCGAAGTATATATTACTATGTACTTCCCAAATGGGTGTATATGTTTCTTCTTTCAGCTTCATCAGTTTTTGCTTCATGTATTTTGAGGCTCTATTGTTTGATATACACTTGTTTAGAATCATTACATCTTCCTTGTGGGTTGATACTTTTATCATTATGTAATGTCCCTCTTTATCTCTATCTTGATCTGAATTCTACTTCATAAGATACTAACGTAGCTCCCCTGCTTTTTAAATTTTAATTTAATATTTGCAGGGTATAACTTTTCTCATTCTTTTACTTTTAACCTATCTATATCATTGAATTTGAAGTGAGCTTCTTGTAAGGAGCATAGATTTGGATCTTTTTTTTAAATTTTCAATACAGTCTGCCTATCTCTGTCTTTTCATTTGCATATTTTAATCATTTACATTTAAGGTAATTATTAATATATTAGGGTATAAGTCTGTCATTTAATATTAAATTTTCTTTTTGTTTCCTCTGGTCCTCTTAATTTTACTTTTGAAAATTTCAAAATTTATAGTTACACACAGATAACCTTGGAAGGAAATGCCTTAATTTTCACAATGACTTTCTCTTAGCTGTGTGATTCCTGTTCCTTGTATTTCAGTGTATTGCATTTTCCATCTCCCATTCAACCAAGGAAATGAAGATCACCTGGGGCTTTTATTCTTACCTAGGTAGACTAGCCCAGTTAAAACGTTATGAGGCAGAAGAAAAAGCTATGAGTAAGATGCCTGCTGAGGCCAGCTTAACATCTCATAGGAAACATTAAGCCCTGCTTAATTGGTGTCTGTATAACAAATGCATAATACAGCACCAGTCATACAGACAGCCCTCCATGTTTCCCTCAATGTGCGAATGAGAGAAAAGGTTTAATACAACCCATAAACAAAACTACAACAAACGGGCAAATTTTAAAAATTTGTAAAATTTACCTCTCCCTGAGACTAAGTTAGCATCCAAATTCATACTCAAAAGCCAGGACATCTTGGCCATTATTGGACCATGTTTGTCACTGTTACAAAAGCCTCTGGAAGGCAACAGCACTTGGCCAGTTTGCTTGTCATTTGATTCAAACAAGTGCCATGGGCAAAGTGTTAGAAAACAAAATATAAAACAAAACAAAACAAAACAAAAAACAAGATATCATATAGAAAGAAAATTAACTAAAATCATCATTTTAAGGCAGAACAAATAGATCAACATTCTATAAACAAGCTAACAAGAGTTATTTTTCATGTGACTTCACATTTCATTAGGAGTAGGTTTTCTCCTTCCCCAAACACCTTAAGGCAAGGCACGTTCCATTCTGTGACTTCTATATGCATGTGTGTTGCACTAAGACTGCCTCAACTTGGTAATTTCCATATATTGAGAGGTACATTCTATAGGGCTCTGGCTGAGCTAGCCTTTTGTTCTTTAAAACAACTGTTTATTTATTTTCCAACTAACCATTAAAGAAACCCCTCACCATGAAAAACAGATGTCAAAGGACCATTTAAAAAGCAGTCATTTAAAAGGCATATAATTTATATTTGAATGCATGTATAAGAGCCAGGAAAAAACTGTGGGTGAACATACCCCCGAACTATTCGTCACCTTAGGTGGGTGGGAAAGAACAGAGACCAGAAAGGGGAGTTAACTGTTTTTTAATACATCACTGTATTGCATGCTTGTTATAATGGGTGTGTAAAATTTTTATAATTTATAAAACCAAAAAAAGATTTAAAGGAAAATAGGAAGCAATTCCTTTTGGTTTTCTCTTCTCCAGGCTGCCTGCCCACACTTTGGTATTTATAAATTGGTCCTGTTTCTTTTGATTCCCTCCTGCTGCAAGGGCAGCCCTGTGTCATCTGAGTGGGCCCTGCTGTGGGCAGCCCCAGGGTCCATGGGCTCTTTAACTATGCTTGAGTGGAAGTCTTTGACTTGAAACTTTGACAGCAGAAAGATTACCTTTTTCTTTTTTTAAAGATTTTTTTATTCATTTGACAGAGGGAGACACAGCGAGAGAGGGAACATAAGCAGGGGGAGAGGGAGAGGGAGAAGAAGGCTTCCCGTGGAGCAGGGAGCCCGATGCGGGGCTCGATCCCAGGACCCTGGGATCATGACCTGAGCCAAAGGCAGACGCTCTAACGACTGAGCCACTCAGGTGCCCGAAAGATAATCTTTTAAGCATTAAACCGTGCTAATATGATTTTACTAACACTGAAGGATAAGGGATTCAGTTCCAAGAAGAGGTTTTTCAGTGCAGGGCAAATGTGGATAGAGATGGATATGTCAGAGCAGATGTAAGGCCTTCAGTAGACCTAGAACCTGCTGAGAGTGGTTGTTCAGTGTCATTGATGTATTATGTATGATGAAGATCACACAGCACACATAAACACCTGTAAATCTTCCACATTCACTGAGAAGAGATGTTATATGATTATAAAATAATAGTATATTGGTCTCTGCCCTCAGTTCCTGGCACAGAGCTCCTAAAACTCTTATAATTTCCTAAGTGATAAGAGCATTAGGAGGATCTTTTGTTTTAATATTTGGTCTTTGACCCAACTTCTTGACACACAGCTCCTAAATCCCTTGGAATTTTCTGGGTGATAGGAGTTTATTTTGTTCAAATGAGGCAATGCTTCGTGGGCACTTGATAGCTTCAGGATGAGGGCTGGTCACCAGAAGGACCACACCATGATTAGAAGATTGGGATTTTTAGCTCAACTCCCCCTCCTCCAGGAAAGGAAAAGGGAAATTGAGTTAATAATCCATCACGCCTATATGATGAAACCTCCATAACAATCCCATTATTACGGGGTCTGGAGAGCTTCCAGGTTGATGAATACATATCTGTGCCAGAAGGGTGATGCACCCTGATAAAGGAAATTTTCAACTTTTAATGTTTGTGGGACCTGTTTCTGGGATCCCAGGGAAGCTATATTTTTATCAAGGCCAGAATGACTTCACCAAATTTCAAAGCATGGGCTCTATTTCTGCCCCAAACACACATTGTACATCTGCTTCATTAGCAAATAACCTAAAAGAAACATTTCAAACTAAAGAGTAAAAATCTCCCTAAGTTCCTACCTCCAAAGCCTGCAACCTTGCACATACTAATAGCATAAGATAAACTCTGTAATTTTCTGAAATGTCCTTCATCATGATGATTTGTAATACTTGATGTAACAAAAACATATAACCCTGTATTAAACATTCCTCTGGAGCACTTTTCTTTGTGAAGATTGTATATCCCAGGCAGCTGTCCTCACTTGGGCTTGAATAAAACTTTCTTCTTTTTTTTTTTTTTAGAAATTTTAAAAGGTTTGTCCATTTTGTGTCTACAACCCCAACTTTATGGAGACAGAAGCTCCTGTGCTCAGGACCCTCTCAGACCTTGCTCTATGTATCTCTTCATCTGTTCATCTGTATCCTTTATCATATCCTTTATTATATAATGAATCGGAAAACATAATTGTTTTCCCTGAGTTTGCCATCTTTGCAAATAATGCAACCCAAGGAAGGGGTCATGGGAACCCTGATTTATAGCCAATGGTCAGAAGTACAAGTGATGATCTAGGACTTGCAATTGGTATCTAAAGTGGAGCGGTCTTGTGGGACTGAGCTTAACCTGTGGGATCTGATGCTATGGCCAGGTAGATGGTGTCAGGATTGATTTAAATTACAGGACAACCAGATAGTGTCACAGAATTGCTTGATGTGTGGAAAACCCACATACCTGGTGTCAGCAGTGGTACGAATATGGCAGTAGCAGTGTGAGAAGAATGTTTTTCTTATACAGTGACTAATACTTATTTCATAATTCACAAATCTGAATGCTTGGCATAAACAAGTTTTTAAACTTTTTAAAAGATAATAATACAAAAGCAATTAAAGAAATATTAGTTAGAAATCGTTTTGTATCATTTCTATTAATGTAAGTTTTATTTGCTCTTCCTGGGATTTTTTTTAAAGATTTTATTTATTTATTTGACAGAGAGAGAGAGAACACAGGCAGGGGGAGCAGCAGAAGGAGAGGGAAAACCACACTCTCTGCTGAACAGGGAGACTGATGTGGGGCTCGATCCCAAGACCCTGGGATTATGACCTGAGCTGAAGGCAGACTCTTAACTGACTGAGCCACCCAGGCACCCTTTCCCTAGGATTTTTAATATTTGAGACTTGGTTAACTTTTACTATACATAGTACTCCTGGGAGGACTGTGCAAAAAAAAAAACAAACAAACAAACAAACATGCACCCAAATTACATATTTATGTTGAAAAATCAGATATTAGCAATTACATGTACTAAATTAATGAGTATTAAAAGGTATGCCCTGTCAGCACTTTAATTAGGAGAAGTGAGCTCATGCGTCAATGTGGTAGAAATTCTGAAATTCAATCCATAGCATCATATTCCTGAAGCATATAGTACAGGAAGCAATGTGTTCATAGTTATATGACCATAGAACAGTCTTTAGCCAAAGATTCAAATAACAATGAACAATATTTGAATAACAATACCTCAGACCATGGGAAATCCCCCCCCCCCCAGGAAGACTATCATCATCAACATCTTCTTCAACATCATTTATTATTATGGAGCCTGGGCATTTATCCGAACACCTTTGAGGAAACAGAATATGCCTCCAAATCATTTTTTAGAGCCAAGTTTGAGTGTCTAACTCCTCAGTGGAAATTCTGATTAGTTATCCCCAAATCCTCAAATAATTAGACCACTAAGAATAAAGAGGCAGGTCATACTACAAACCAAAGACTGTCATTTCCAAAACTGTATGGAAAATAGCAGTTTTTAGGATTTTATGTTTTAAGATTAAATTTAATTAACTGGATCCATGAACTTCTAACATCAACAGCAGCCAACGTATTTATCTGGACATGAGGACCCTGCTAAGCAGAGCTCAGGTGGTACAAGCCCATGTTGGAAGACCTCTGACACCAGGAGGGTCTTGTTCACACCTGAGTGGCCTCTCTGTAGCAAGATTGTGAGGGTACTCACATTATGCACACAGCCTGGGCCTGCTGTGGAGAGCCTCTCTCAGACCAGAAGTCAATGGTACCCTACAGTGTTCACTGGATAAAATTATGTCCAAATCATTCTTAACACATTCATATATATACATGTGAAAAGCATGCTCTTACATATATTTTAACTTTCTTTTTGAGATCATTGTAGGTTCACATGCAGTTTTAAGAAGTAATGCAGACAGATCACATATATACTTTACCTGGTCTCCCCCACTGTTAACATCTTATAAAACTATAGTAAAAATTCAGAACCAAGGTTGACTGGCTTTATTCAGATTTCACCAGTTTTGCCTGCAGTTTTTCATGTGTGTGTTTAGTTCTATGCAAATGTATCATATGTGTAGATTCATGTCACCTCCTTCACAGTAATGACACAGAGCTGTTCCATCAAATGGATCCCTCACACAACTCTTTTATATCCATAGTCACCTTCCTTTTGCCTCCTCCCAGCCGCCAACACACAGCAACCACTCATCTGGTCTCTGTTGCTATTATTCTATCATTACAAGAATGTTATCTAAATAGAATTGTATAATATGTAACCTTCTCAGTAGGCTTCTTTCATTCAGCGTGATTTCCTTGAGAACCATCCAAACTAGTCTATGTATCAACAGTTCATTCCTTTTCAGAGCTGAGTATTATTCAATGGTAGGAATGAACCAGATTATTTGGCCATTCTCACCCACTAAAGAGCATCTGACTACTTTCAGATTTGGGCTGTTACTCAGAAACCTGCTATGAAAAGGTATATATAGGTTTTTCTGTAGTTTTCATTTCTCAGGGACAAATGCCCAAGAGTGCAATGGGTTGAATTATAAATTCACACTGAGTTTCATAAGAAACTTCCAAACTTTTTTCCAGGGTGGCTGTCGATTTTACTTTCTCACTGGTAACATGAGTGTTTTGGACTCTCTACATCCTTGTGGCATTATCACCATTCTTTTGTTTTAGTCATTCCGATTGGTCTGTAGTAATATCTTTTTGTGTTATATTTTTAAGATTTTATTCATTTATTTGAGAGAGTGAGCAAGAGAGAGAGCACCAGCGGTGGGGAGAGGCAGAGGGAAGAGGGAGAAGCAGGCTCCCAGCTGAGCAGGGAGCCTGACACAGGGCTCAATCCCAGGACCCCGGGATCATGACCTGAGCCACCCAGGCGCCCCTCTTCTTGTGGTTTTAATTTGTATTTCCCTAATGGCTAGTGATGTTAAATATCTTTTGTTTGTCATCTGCATATCTCCTTCAGTGAAATGTCTCTTCATGTCTTTTGCCCATATTCCAATTGGATTGTTTGTTTCTTTACTATCAAGTTTTGAGAGTCCTTTATACATTCTAGGTACTAATCTTCTGTTGGATATGTGGTTTACAAATATTTTCTCTCTTTTCATCTACTTAAAAAGTCTTCGGTAAGGCCTTAATTTTAATGAGGCCCAGCTTATCCATTTTTCCTTTTTTATTAATCTGGGTCAAGTCTGAGAATTATTTTGACTAAACTTAGATCCTAAGAATTACCCATTTTTAAAATAAAAGCTTACAATTTTACATTTTATTTTGAGTGAATATTTTAAATATAAAGTGTAAAGTTAATATTGAGGTTTTGTAAGGGCTTTTTGGTCTTCTTGCCCATAGATGCCCAACTTTGTCAAATTCAGTTGAGCATAATTGTATGGGTCTACTTATGGATTCCTCATATTGTTCTGTTGAGTTATCTGTCTATTCTTCTACCCAAACTTACTGTCTTTATTATGATAGCTACATAAAACGTCTTTAAATAAGATAGACTAATTCTTCTAATTTTATTCTCTTTTTTTCAAAATTGCTTCAGCTATTCTAGGTCTTATACCATTCTATATATATATATATATATATATATATATATTTTTTTTTTTTTTTTGAGAGAGAGAGAGAGCATGAGCAGAGAGAGGGAGAAGCAGACTCCCCACTGAGCAGAGAGACTGACGCAGGGCTCAGTCCCAGGACCCTGACATCATGACCTGAGCTAAAGGCAGTCATTTAACCTACGGAGCCACCCAGGCACCCCCATTCTATATAAATTTGTAAATAAGCTGCCTATATCCACCAAAATCATTGACAATATTTTGATAGGAATTACATTAAACCTATAGATCAAGTAGGAGAAAACTAACATCTTTATTTTGTTGAGTCTTCCAAACCTGGAACAAAACACTTCTCTATTTACTTAGAGCTTCTCAGATTTCTTTCATCAGCATTTTGTAATTTTCAGCATATAGAATCTATACATGTTTTGTTAGATTTATACCTAAGTGTTCCAGTTTTTGGAACAATTGTAAATGTTATTGTGTTTTTAACTTTGGCTTCTACATATTCTCTGTTCTTACATACAGATGTGATTCAATTTGTGTGATGATCTTTTCTCCTAAGACCTTGCTGAATTCATTCGTTCTAAGTGTATTTTGTACATTCTTTGTGATTTTTATGTAGACAATCAGGTTGTCTGTAAACAAGTATACTTTTATTTTACTCTTTCCAAACTGTTTGCCTGTTATTTCTTATTCTTGCCATATTGTGGTGGCTAGGACTGTCAGCACTATGATGAATAAGACTAGTGAAAACATAGGGGAAGGGAGGGAAAAATGAAACAGGATGAAACCAGAGAGGGAGGCAAACTGTAAGAGACTCTTAATCTCAGGAAACAAACTGAGGGTTGCTGGAGTGGGGGGGTGGGAAGGATGGAGTGGCTGGGTGATGGGCATCGGAGAGGGTATGTGCTATGGTGAGCGCTGTGAATTGCGCAAGACTGTTGAATCACAGACCTGTACCTCTGAAACAAATAATACATTATATGTTAATAAAAAAAAAAGAAAATATACACTCTTGCCTTGTTCCTGATTTTCAGTCTTTCATCATTAAGTATAATGTTAGCTGTAGGTTGCTTTGTTTATGTGAATTTTGTAGATGCTCCATATCAAGGAAGTTTCCTTCTATTCCTAGTTTACTGAGAGTTTTTATAATGAATAGGCATTGGATTTCATTAAATACATTTTCTTCACCAAATGATATGATCACATGATGCTTGTTTCTTTAGCCCACTGATTTTGTAGATTGCAATGATTGATTTTGAACGTTGAACCAGCCTTCCATACCTGGTATAAATCTCAACTTGGTCATGAGGAATAATTATTTTATACTTTGCTGGGATCTATTTGCTAATTTGTTAAGGATTTTTACACCTAGGTTCATGAAAGAAACTAATCTGTAGTTTTTCTTTTTTTGTATTGTCTTTATCTGGTTTGGTATTTAATAACACTAGCTTTATAAAAAGAGTTGAGGAATGTTCTCCACTTTTCGATTTACTGGGAAAGATTGTGTAAAGTCAGTATTAATTATTCTTTAGCTATTTGGTAAAATTCTCGGTGTAACCAAATGGAATTAAATATTTCTTGTTTGGGAGCTTTTAATTACTAATTCAATTATTTAATGGTTATAAGAATATTCAGGTTCTCTGTTGCATCTTTTTTTTCTATAGTTAATTTTTTAAAATGGTCCACTTATTCTAGCTTATAAAATAATGTCAAATTTGGGTTTAAATTTGGTTATATTATTCCTTTCCCATCCCCTTACTGGCTACAGGATCTATAGTAATACACTTTGTTTCCTTCTTAATACTAGTGATTGATGGTTTTTTTCCTGGTTTTTGTTTTCCCTCTGTTTCTCATTCTTCTGTTACTTCTGTTATTTCTCTAAGGGTATGTGAACATTTTTAAGATTTCTTCTTATCTTATTTATAGTTTGTTTTTTTAAGTGTATCACTTGTATAGTTTTCTTTGTGGTTGCTCTAGATATTATAATATGCATATAATTGCCTAAAATACAATATGCATAATTATTATGGGCTGAATTGTGCCCCCCCCAATTCATATGTTGGATCCTGACCCCCAGTACCTCAGAATGCAACTATATTTGGAGATAGGGTCTTTAAAAAGGTAATTACGTTAATATGAGGTCATAAATGTAGGCTCTAAGCCAATATGACTGGTGTCCCAATAAGAAGAAGAGATCAAGGGACTCCTGGGTGGCTCAGTCAATCATCTGACTCTTGATTTCAGCTCAAGTCATGATCTCAGGGTCATGGGCTTGAGCCCTGCATTGGGCTCTGTGCTCAGTGGGGGGTCTGCTTGAGATTCTCTCTCTTCTCCCTCTCCCCCTCCCCCAGTGCTCTCTCTCACTCTCTCTCTCTCTAAAATAATAAATAAATTAAAAAAAAAGAGGAGATCAGGAAACAGACACGCATAGAGAGAAGACAATATGAGGACACAGGCAGAAGACAGCCATCTACAAGCCAAGGAGAGAGGCCTCGAGGGAAAGCAACCCTGCATACATTTTGATTTTGGACTTCTAGCCTCCTAAACTTTGAGAAAATAAATTTCTGTTATTTAAGCCTCCCAGTCTGTGGTACTTTGTTATAGCAGCCCTAGCCAACCAATGCAGTAATGCCTCACAGTCATAGTCTACTGGTGTTGACATGTTAGCCCTTTGAGTGAAGTAGAGGGAACTTAACTTCATTCAGGTCCTTTTATCTTCCCCACTTTCTAAATGTAATCGTCTCAGTATTTTCTCTGCATATGACATCCTTTGTTAAATAATTATAACATCTTATTTATCTTGGTAGTGCCATCTGTTCATTTTCTCTTCTCATTCAGGTTGTGATTTTCCTGTCCCATTGTAAAGCAAGTGAGTTTCATTTGTATATACAGCATTCCAGATAACATATTATGGCACTGAGGCTAACTCACCATTGTGTTGTTCTTAAGTCCTAAAGTCCCAAGGAGATTTGCCTCTTATTTCCATGTTTCAGTCTTTCTATGCTTGATAATTGTGTTATATCCAGGGATTTTCTGTCCTAAAATGAAGGTCCTGAGAGCAATGGGGCTGCTCCATCTTGACTGGAACTAGAAGTCTCTCTGATACGTTTAAACCTTTTGTCTGGTACAGGGAATGTTTCTATCTTTTTGGTCATTTCTTTTTGTCATTTTCCATATGGAAATTTGCCATATCTGAGTTTTATAAGAATTTCTGATTTACCTTAATGAGTAGAGACTCTCTGCTTCTCCTATCAGACTTAGGAGGCCTTCAGGCCTCACTCTTGAAACTAGGCTTGGGAAAGGCTCAAATTACTTAAGAAATAATGATAATTATGTAAAATTTCTTATTTAAAAACTAAAAAAGTACTTCCTTTTTCTGGTATCCAAGTCAGGTTGGTTAAAAAAAAATGGGAGAATATTTTCTGGGGTAGGCCTGTGATATTAGCATTCAATATATTTTTTTTAAAACTGAATCTTCCCTTATTGTGTTCTCAGAGCATATTTACAAAAATTCAAAATAATAAAATTCAAAATACCCCAAATATTCAGGCCTAACTCTATCTGTGCATTACCCAGGACTTCATTGTTACTGTTTGTTTTGATTCAATTGCAAATGGGATTGTTTTCTTTATTTCTTTTTCAGATGAAAAATTGTTGTTAGGGCAATTCCACTTATAAGAATTTATCCTAAAGAAATAATCAGACAAGCATACAAAGATGTTTGCACAGTTGTTCACTGCTGTATTGCATTTAATTGTGAATAACTGGAAGAATTCAAATTGGAAACAACAGAGAGATTGGCTAATTACATGCTGGTGTACCTATGCAGTAAAATACCATGCCGTCATTAAAAAAGACAATGTTGATCTATGTGTACTTACATGAAAAGATATTCATGATGTATTTGGTGAAAAAATAATCAGAGGAAGGGTCTAGCAGGGCTACTATGTTAGTGGGTATCACCCAAAGGGTGTAGGTGAGTGCCGGCGAGCGTTGCTGGTAGGGACTAGGATTCATGGGGAGAAGGACATCACACAGGACCCTCACGATCTCCTGACATCCTATGGAGAAGCATGCCTGGGCCAAGGTGCAGCTACATGCACTTGAGGGCTGGGATCTACCCCAGGGACCTCACCCTCTGTTGCTCTCTTTTCTTTTCAGTTAAAAAAATTTGAGATACAACTGACATATAACATCGTATTGGTATCAGGTGTAAAATGTAATGATCTGATATATGTATGTATTGTAAACAATTGCCACAACAAGTTTAGTCAACATCCATCAGCTCAGATAGTTACAAATGTTTTTTTCTTGTGATAAAAACTTTTAAGATCTATTCTCTTAGCCAATTTCAAATACACAATGTAGTGTTGTTAACTATCATCACTATGCTCTACATTACATCCCTAAGACTTGTTTATCTTATAATCAGAAGTTTGTACCTTTGGAAACCCTTCACCCATTTCACCCACCCCTCATCCCTATTTCTGACAACTACCAATCTGTTCTCTGAATCTATCAGTTGGTTTTGTTTTGTTTTAGATTCTCCACATAAATGGGATCATATAGTTTAGGTTTGTTTGTTTGTTTGTTTTTTTAATTCTACCCATGATCTCTTCTTGTAACATCTCTGATAAAAAAGAAAAATACACTTAAGAAGGAAAGAATTTTTAGCTAATAATGATAACAGGCTTGTAATACAATCACGATGTCCTTTATCCTGGATATCTTTATTTTCTAAGGCAAAGTTCCTCAAAATCTTGACACTATTGACATTTGGGCCAGATAATCCTATTCTGGGGGTTGGGGAAGGACTTTGTGTGCATTAGGACACTTAGCAGCCCATCCCCAGCTCCTACCCACTCAGTGTCAGTAGCAGCCCATCTCCAGCTCCTACCCACTCAGTGTCAGTAGCAGCCCATCCCCAGCTCCTACCCACTCAGTGTCAGTAGCATTACCTGTATACGTTGCACCAACAAAAATGGCTTTGAACGTTGCCAGATGTCCTCTGGTGTGTGTGGCAGGGAGGAGGGGCAGCAAAACAGCCTTGGTTGTGTATCACTGCCCTAAAGCGATCAGACAATTTAAAGAATATTATCATTAAAGCTGGGGCACTGAAAGAAAGAAAGGTTTGGGTGGGGAGGTTGGGAGGGAGGGAGAGGGGAAGGAAAGAAAGGTAACAATAACTGGATAAGCTTTTCTGTGCCTCAAGAAAAATTATGAATGAGCTGAGCTGTGTCTATGAAGAAGATGTCTTTTCTTCCTAGCCCTTCCTACCTTTGGGGCTATACCTCAGGTAAATAGGTCCCTCATCCTAAGCCCCATGTACTGAAGGCTCCCACTAGCCCACCCCTTGCCTCAAACTACTTTGTCTCTGTCACCCCAGGCCTCCCTATGCAGCTTCTTCCATCACTCACATTTTTATGTGCCAGAGAGCGGGCCAGAATTTGCAAGTACCTGCCCACTGGACTCAGAACTTAGTAGAAGGAACTAATGTAAATAACACATCAGCATGTGATTCACAAATGTTTTAATACAGAGGTAGACATCGTACAGTGATAGAAAAATAAAAATAAACCCCCAAAACGAGGTGGACAGGACCCTTTATCTGACCCAGTTCAAATTTATAGGTTATTTGAAAAGTGATTCTACATTTGAAAAATAAATTTAGAAAGGGAAATTAGTATCTCACAGTTATTTGTCCTTCTCAGAAAACAACAAATAAAATGTATGCGCACAGAGCTCCTGAAAATTCAAAGGTAAATGCTGGTTCTAATTTTATGCTTTGTCTAGAGTTGTCTATTCTTGACTAAAGATTCTTGTCTTAACACAGTTAAGCCTGCAGCACTGCAGCTCTCTCTTAAAAGTCCGAAGATGCGAGAACCATGAGTATGAACAAAGGTGAGTAATCAATCCATCATCTCTGCTGAAAGATCCGATTTTTCCTGATGTCCAAAATACAACAGAGGCACAATGCTGCATCTGGTTTGCCAGATGTTTGTGTGCACCTCTTAGCCACTCCCCAGACTAGATACTCCAGAAGGACTGAGACTTTCTCTCACCAACCTCAGGATCCGTGGCAACACCAAGCCCAAGGCCTCTATTCAGTTGTGCTCAGTAAATATTTGTTAAATTGAATGACAAACATGAGATTAAAAAAATACATGGAAACAGAACGCTGCTTTGTGTGATGGCATCCACTCTGAATCTGTGAAAGAACAATTTGTCATGACTTAGTACGAGCTGACTGACTACATTTTGCTGGGAACTGTACATGACGAATTGGAGCATTTCTGAATGCAAGAATCCATAGCCTGCCAGGCTGACCATATGGTGGCTGTTTATCAAACGTGATAATCCAGGTCAAGCTGAACTGCTGGAAATTGAAGAGCTGTCATGAGCACACAGGAAGGGAAGGTGGGCCCCCGGGAAATTCTGCAGCCAGGGGAACTCAGTCTCAAAATGCGGGAAAGACGTGGGCATCGTGTCTGAAGACTGGCATGGTGTGAAGAGGAAAGCAGAAGAGCAGGGAGAGCCAGGGGAAAACATGTCCTTTCTGGCTATAGTAAGGGAGGTCAGCCTTCATGAGGTGTGAGCAGATGAAGGGGTCCAGCAGGATCTCTCCTCAGGGCAAGTCCTGGAGGCTTTTCTCTGAGGAGGCTTAATTCCCAAACACTTGCTCCACAGAACACATCATCCAGAGGGAAAAACCTAAATTCAGTGAGAAAGTGGGGAAAAGATGACACTTGCCTCCCCTCTCCATGCTTTAGCATCATTCTCTGCTAGCAAGTGATTAGTATAAACTTGGTTATGAGAAGTCTGAGAAGGTTTTGCAAATTGTAATGAGAGACAACCACATGTGATTCCAGAATGATTTCACTTTCAGATAAACCATACTCCAGCACATCAAAATATTCAACGTAAGAGATGCCTAGCCAGAGGAAGTCATTTTAAATGAGAAAACTTACATTTACCACATCTGTTGCAGGAAAGTGTGCGGATGGCAAAGAAGCGGAATGACCACTGAGGCTGAGCTTCCAGATGTGATTTTGGAGTGGATCTTGATTCCCAGAACTCTCTTTTGCCTTATAGAAGATTATAAATACATATATACATACATAAGCAAACATATATGTATACACATATATGTACCTTTTATATATTATATATGTCATATGTTATATGTTATAGATGTGGGTACAGATATACACACACAGATAAATACAAAACCCCAATTCTTAAAGCCTTAAGCTCCATAAAATCCATGCACATTAGCTAAAACAAACATATTAATGCCTTCATTCAGCATAGTTGCTGACAGCCTGAGCCAGGCACTGTTGATATGATGGTGACAGGATAGGCTAAGTCCTGCTCCTTGTGGAATTTGTTCACTGACATTTCATTTTTTTTTTTTTTTTTTACAATGGGAGACATCAATGTGGCAGAAACCCAGTATTGTATGGTTTGTTGGCAGAGATGCTGGCCTCTCAGGGTGGAGACTGTATTAAGGGCCTATATAGAGACACAGGCTTTGACTCACGACTGTAGGAAACTGTGGTATTGAAGAAGCTAGTCACCCAGGTACTTATAATGTATTCTGTGTAAAAAGCATATGTGTGTATATGTTGTCATAATGCATATATATTTGGAAAACTATATACTGAAATGTAAATGATGATATTTAGGATTTTTTTTCTTTTTTTTTATATTTTCAAATTTCAACAGTAAACATCACTTTTGTGGTCAGGAAAAAAAAACCTTCATGGTAGATGTTTTAAAAAAATTGCCTTTTGAGTATAGACATAAAGGGATAGAAACATTCTTGGGCCCTATTCTATCGAGATAAGAAGGTACCTGGCTCTCTCTGTTCACTGTGTTACTGCCATCTACCTTTATGTTCTGGATCTCTAGAATCTAGACATCCTTTCCTTAGGGCCAGAGGCTTTTCCTAGGACACAAGAAGGGCATTGTCTTATGGGCACAATCCAGTCATCTGTTTTCCTTGGTTGAGATTTGTAGACATTGCTTTCTGGACCAAGTTACAAATATCAGGGCAGGTAATTTTTCAAAAAGGTAGTCTGGTACTCTGAAAAGCTTTATAGTCTGACAGTCCTTATTTGGAATTTTGTATCTCCCCGCAAATGCCTTGGGCAATGCTCTCAGTCTCTCTGTGTCCTGGTTTCCAAAGGAATAACAAGGAAATATGGTAACCCTTGCTGCCTCTGAATAATCAGTCATTAGAGTATTCACTAGAAAATGGGAAGGATAAGTGCCTGAGTTATTGGCTCAGAGCCCAGAGTTGAGCACATGGAAGCACCCAGCTCAGTAAAGGTCTGTTTCCTATATTGAGTAAATATTTGCAACCACTAATGCTAATTATGAATGTGTACTATATGCCAAGCACTTTGCTATGTGATTTGCATGCATAAAACCAATTGCAATTGTAGAACATGGTAGGAGGAATGTATCATTATTATCATTTTCATTTTTTAAGTGAGGAGGCATGGAGTTGATGAAGTTATACACTTGCTCATGATCCCATGGAGTTGGGTCTTGGAACCAGGTTATCTGATCAAACTTTGAGCCACTATGTTTTCCACCCTTTATATGAAGACATTAAGACATTATTAATACATGCATTAGCACACTGAAGTGACCTCAACATTTTAAAAGTACAATACTGTCAATATCATTTGGAGCTTCTCTAGGGCTCTTTAGGTCATTCTCTGACTACAATATGGAAAAAAGGGTTTTTATTTTGAGCACCCAAGCATTGGTTGCCAAAATTATCCAGCTTGGTATCTTTCTAAAATTAAAAAAAATTAAAATTCTAAAAGCCTTTCTTTTCACAGAAATATCCTGGGTATCAGTACATGTAATTATTTTGTACATCCAGCAGAAGAGCCAACAGCAAAGATGAAGAGAAAGCACATTGGACTGGACCCTATGCATACTGAAAAGCAGAATCCCTGAGTTCACTGGGGAGCCTCAGTGCTTAACATGTGTTTACAAATGATAGCAATGAAATAGTAACAGCTAGCAAACTCTCATAGAGTTCTTTGTGTATGTCCTAAGTGTTTCATACATTTTCCTCATTAATCTTTTCTATCATTATTATCCCCCTTGTACAGATGGAGAAACTGAGATGCTGAACATGTACCTGGCCTGCTCAAAGTCACACAGTAATAAGAGGCAGAGCCCCCCCCCCCACCCCATTTGACCTGAATCTGCCTGGCTCAGCCCCTCCTATCTTATCACTGTTCTTCTACTTCTGACTCACCAGCCCAACCACACTTGCCTTTGGTTTGTTCCCTTCTCACTTGTATAGTCCTTTCTTCTCCCGCTTCATGCTCCAGGTGCCAGGGCCTTCACCTCAGGCACTGATGCTCTGGGTTGTCATCCCTACTGAAGAGATACCTTCATTCATACCAACCAGTACAGGTCTAGAGAAATGAATAGTGGTAGGATTTCAAAGACTGGGGAAAGATGCAAGGAAGGCATTAGGAAAGGAGGTACCTTCTCAGTTCCCTTTAAACTATACCTCACAAGAATCTGAAAATTCAGCTACCAGATAAGGCTTAGTGAAAGCTCACTGAGAAGAACCACCTAGATGAAGACACTAGCAACTGTGTGATGAACCAGAGGCACACTCTCCTGGAGGGAAGGAATCTGTTGCCTGAAGGGCTTTTGTGAATTCTATTCCCTAATCTGTAAAATGAAGACACTGAACAGGTGATCTCAAAGATTCTTTTCCATTCTGAAAAATCTGTTAATTCAACTTGCGCACAAAGGAAACAAATATTTAATAAGCACATCTTCTCTTTCTCAACATCTCTTTTTTCAACAGACAGGCTTGTCTTTGTTTTCATTGGCACTAAGTCACCAGAGATTGAGAACTATCAGCCCATGGGGGCTGGGAAGCACTACCTTGAACATTCAGAATATTGGTTGCTGGTAAAAACAAGAAAAACCATGAAGTGAGAGTGTTATGGATCCTTACACAGCAGCCAAAGGTCAGTAACAAATGTCAAATGTGGGCACATCAAGATAGAATGTGGTCTAAATAAGTGAAAGAGGAAAGCAGAAGAAATGTGCATGGACCCTCAAAGTCCTCTAGAAATACTATACTGGGGAAAGCAAATGAGAAAGACATTCCCTGCCATGTTTGCTCATATACTAAGAATTTGCACACACAAATAACATTGTTTATGAGATTCAAATCTGAGGGACCATTTCGCCTAAAGATTCCTCATTTCTCCTGGAAAAGAAATAAAAAGCTGATGAACCAAGTCACGTGGAAATGAAATGGCTAGTTTATCAACTGATGCAGACACTGAAGCCACGAATTAATGGATGCAATAGCATGCTTTCACCAGAGAGCCTATATAAGACTATAAAAATAATGAAAATGTTTAAAACTCCAAATTAAAAGAAATAATGCTTGAAGAAGTATCAACAGTTTGAAAGGAGTAACAGGGGCAAAAAATGGTGCAGTAGGGACCCCTAGGTCCCAAAGAAACAGAAAAAAATTCACAAAAATTATCAGAATCAATGTTATCAGAACTCTCAAAGCTTGTCGAAGGTTTCTGGTAACCAAGTGAACAGTAAGCCAGGACATAAGTCCACTGAAACAGGGTAGGAGAGCATTGTGATTTTAACTTTTCTAAGCCAACCCTCTTACCCAGTACAACATCAGTCTTGAAGACAGTAGCCTGTGTTCCCTGGGTGGGTACTTGGTTCCAGAAAGAGCAAGCAAACGTTGTTCCCAGGAAATTGTATTTGTTGGTTTTGCCCTGACAGGGATTTCCATAAAGAACTGATTCAAGGGACTGATTCACAAAGAAAACAGGAAATCTAATAGACCTATAGCAAGTAAAGAGTTTGAATTAGCAATCAAAACCTTCCAGCAAAGAAAAGTGCAGGATCAGATGGCTTCACTGGTGAATTCTGCCAAATATTTAACAAAGAATTAACACTAATCCTTTTCAAACTTTTCCAAAACTAGAAGAGGGGGGAATACTTCCCAACTCATTCTATAAGGTCATAATTACAAAGTAAAACAGAGACATCACAAGAAAACTATAGAATATCCGTTATGAATATGTATGCAAATTTCCTTAACAAAATATTAGCAAACTGAATGTAGTAGCTTACTAAAAGAATTGTATATCATGACCAAGCAGGATTTATTACAGAATTGCAATAGAGGTTTAAGATATACAAAATAATATAATATACCACATTAATAAAATTAAGAGAAAACAACACAATCATCTCAATTGATGCAGCCATAGTAATTGACAAAGTGCAGTAGCCTTTAATGATTAAAAATACAGTAACCTAGAAATGGAAGAGAACCTCCTCAAAATTATAAAAAGACATATATGGTGAACCCACAACTAACAACATGCTCAATGACAAAAGACTGAAAACCTCCCACTAAGATCAAGGATGTCCACTTTTGTCACTACAATCAATTAACACTGTACTAAAAGTTTATTTAGAGCAATTAAGCGAGAAAAAGAAGTACAGGCATCCGAGTTGGACCCAACAAACAAAAGTCCAGGACCAGATGGCTTCACAGGTAAATTCTACCAAACACTTAAAGAAAAGTTAATACCTGTCCTTCTCAAACTATTCTAAAAAATTGAAAAGGAAGGAATGCTTCCAAATTCATTCTACAAGGCCAGCATTATCCTAATACAAAAACCAAAGACACTACAGAATAATCAAAATTTTAGGCCAATATCCTTGATGAACATAGATGCAAAAATCCTCAACAGAATATTAGCAAACCAAATTCAACAATGCAATAAAAGGGTTATTTACCACAGTCAACTGGGATGTATTCTGGGGATGCAAAGATGGTTCAATATCTGCAAATCAATCAACATTATACACCATATTAACAAAATGAAAAATAAAAATCATAGGATCATCTCAATAGATGTAGAATAAGAATTTGATGAAATTCAACTTCCATTCATGATAAAACTCTCAATAAAGTAGGTATAAAGGGAAATTACCTCAACATAAAAAAATATGACAACTCCACACCAATATCATATGTAACGGTAAAGAAAAGCTGACAGCTTTTCCTATAAAATCAGGAACAAGACAAGATGGTCCCCTCTCACGACTTTTATTCAACATAGTATAAGAAATCCTAGCCACGGGGCACCTGGGTGGCTTAGTCAGTTGACCATCTGCCTGCAGCTCAGGTCATGATCCCAGAGTCCTGGGACGGAGCCCTGCATCAGGCTCTTTGCTCAGTGGGGAGCCTGCCTCTCTGTCTCTCTCTGCCTGCCACTCTGCCTACTTGTGCTCTCTGTCAAATAAATAAAATCTTAAAAAAATAAAATAAGTCTTAGCCACAGCAATCATACAGGAACAATAATGAACATACAGGAACAAAGGCATCCAACTTTGTAAGGAAGAAATAAAACTGTCACTATTTGTAGATGGCATGATATTATATGTAGAAAACCCTGAAAACTCCACCAAAAAAACTATTAGAATAAATGAATTCAGCAAAGTTGTAGAATACAAAATCTGTGTTTCTGTATACTAATAACAAATTAACAGAAAGAGAAATTAAGAAAACAATTTAATTTACAATTGTATCAAAAAGAATAAAATACTTAGGAATAAACTTAAATGAGGAGGTGAAAAATCTGTACTCTGAACACTACAAGACATTGATGAAGGAAATTGAAGGTAATGCAAATAAATGAAAAGATATACCATGCTCATGGATTAGAATAATCCATATTGTTAAATGTCCATATTACCCAAAACAATCAACAGATTCAATGCAATTCCTATGAAAATACCAATAGTATTTTTAACATAATTAGAACAAGAAGTTCTAATATTTGTGTTGAACCACAAAAGACTTCACATAGTTAAAGCAATCCCAAAAATAATGAACAAAGCTGGAGCCATCACAATCCCAGATTTTAAACTATACTACAAAGTTATAATAATCAAAACCTTATGGCACTGGCACAAAAATAGACACATTGATCCATAGAACAGAATAGAGCCCAGAAACAAACTCATGACTACCTGTTCAACTAATCTATAACAAAAGAGGCAAGAATTTACAAGGGGGGAAACACAGTCTCTTCAATAAATACTGCTAAGAAAACTGGACCACAACATGCAAAAAATGAAACTAGACCACTTTTTTACACCATTTACAAAAATTAACTCAAAAATAGATTAAAGAGAGGTACCTGGGTGGCTCAGATGGTTAGGCGTCTGTCTTCAGCTCAGGTCATGATCCCAGTGTCCTGGGATCAAGCCCGTATCTGGCTTCCTGCTCCACGGGGAGCCTGCTTCTCCCTCTACCTCTGTCTCCCTCTCTCTCTTTCTCTGTCTCTCATGAATAAGTAAATAAAACCTATTAAGAAATGGATTAAAGACCTAAATATAAGACCTGAAACCATACAATTCCTTAAGAAAATAGGCAGCAAATCCTTGGACATTGATCTTAACAATACTTTTTTTTTTTTTTTTTTTTGGATCTGTTTCATCAGGCAAGAGCAACAAATCAAAAATAAATAATTGGGACTACATCAAACTAAAAAGCTTTTACACAGTGAAAGAAATTGTCAACAAAATGAACAAGCAACCTACTGAATGGGAGGAGATATTTCCAAATTATATATCTGATAAGGGGTTAAAATACAAAATATATAAAGAAGTTATACAACTCAACACCAAAAAACCCAAATAATCCAATTTAAAAATGGGCAGAGGGGGGTGCCTGGGTGGCTCAGTCATTAAGTGTCTGCCTTTGGCTCAGGTCATGATCCCAGGATCCTGGGATCTAGCCCCACATCGGGCTCCCTGCTCTGCGGGAAGCCTGCTTCTCCCTCTCCCACTGCCCCTGCTTTTGTTCCTTCTCTCACTGTGTCTCTCTCTGTCAAATAAATAAATAAAATCTTCAAAAAAAAATTAAAATTAAAAAAAATATATGGGCAGAGGACCTGAACAGACATTTCTCCAAAGAAGACATATAAGTGGCCAACAGACACATGAAAAGATGCTCAACATCACTCATCAACAGGGAAATGCAAATCAAAACTATAATGAGATATCAGCTTACACCTGTCAGAATGACTAGCACCAAAAAGATAAGAAATAAGTTTTGGTGAGGATGTAGAGAAAAAGAGAACCCTTGTGCACTGCTGATAGGAATGTAAACTGGTATAACCACTATGGAAAACTATGGACGTTCTTCAAAAAACTAAAAATAGAAATATCACATAGTCCAGTAATTTCACTTCCAAGTATTTACTGAAAGAAAATGAAAACACTAATAGAAAAAGATATATGTACCCCTATGTTTATTGCAGCATTATTTACAATACCCAAGATATGGAAGCAGCCTAAGTGTCTTTTGATAACTGAACGGATAAAAAAGATGTGGTATACATACAATGGAATATTATTCAGCTATTAAAAAGAACGAAATCTTCCCACTCGGGACAATATGGATGGACCTAGAGAGTATTAAGCTAAATTAAATATGTTAGACAGAGAAGGACAAATATTATATGATTTCACTTATATGTGGAACCTAAAATATATAACAAGTGAACAAATGAACAAAAAAAACAGAAACAGACTTATACATACAGAGAACTGGTGGTTATCAGAGGGGAGGGGATAGTGAGATGGGCAAAACAGATCAAGGGGATTAGGAGATACAAACTTCCAATTATAAAATAAATAAGTCATGAGGATGAAATGTCCAGCATGGGAAATATAGTCAATAATATTATAACTTTGTATGGTGACAGATACACTTATCATATATATATATATAATATATATGTATGTATATATGTGACAAATAATGTATCCTTATGGTAGCTACACTTATCATGGTGAGCATTTGGTAGTGTATATAAATATTGAGTCACTATGTTGTACACCTGAAGCTAATATAATCTTGTATGTCAACTATACCTCAATTAAAAAGAAAAAGAAAAGAAATGCTTCCAAATTGGAAGAAGAGAAGTAAAGCTATCTCTATTTGAGGATGGCATTGTCTTATATGTAAACAAACCCAAAGAATACAAACACACACACACACATACACACACACAATATTAGAGCTAATAAACAATATCAGCAATGTTGTAAGATTCAAGAAAAACTCGACTATTAGTTGTATTTCTCTGTACTAGCAATTAACAATCCAAAGAGGATGGCAACACTACCCCCAAACAATCTACAGATCCAATGCAATCCCTATCAAAATCCCAAGGGCATTTTTTGCCAAAATGGAAAATGTGATCCTCAAATTCAGTAATTCTGGACTTACAGCTCAGGAAGTCCAGGGGCTCGAATTTGACTCAGGTGTCTGTCAGCAGCCTCACTGTACAGCACCCGCCTCTCATCTCAGCAAGGTTTCCATATCTGGACTTACTCAGAAGTGTCTAGTCTGCACCACGGAATTGCATGGAGGTCAAGTATATGTGTGACCAGCTCAGACTGCATCACCATGAAGACTCAGGGCAGGAGGGGCTTCCGAGGTCATTGAAACCTTGTCTGCCTGCAGTCAAAACAACCCTCAAAGAACAGGACTTTGGCTGCAGTGTGATGTGCTACTAGAGGACCAGAGGACATATTGCTCTGTCAAGCCAGGTGTTCATGGGTGTATTTTAAGCACCAGCTGGTTTTCTTTTGCTGGTGGAATCTTTCTGGTAACAGAAGTCGTGGCTTCCTATAGGGGTGGAATATTCCTGCCTCCATTTATCTTGGATACCTGGATACCATACAGATGTGGTACGGACACAAGACTGTTACCTAGTAGGGCTCTGAGAATCCAGCCCAGACATCCCAGAACAGGCCAAGAGCTCCAACATTGTAGACTGGAGATTGGTACAAAGATTACATTTTAAACATGTCAAAAATAAATCAGCAAATTCAGACAACACTGAATATTTTTTGCATGCTTTACTTAGGAATTAGCAATTGAAATAAACTGTCCATTGGAAAAAATATTTGCCTAACAAACCTAAACATAAATATTCTAAAGTTGTTAATATAGTAGCATAGTTGTTTTGATGCTATCAGCTACGAATGTCTGGGGCACTCATCTGGGCCCCTCCTACTGGTGGCAGCCCCACAGACATTTCTCTGAATAGAGCCTGTGTTGTGGCTGGACCGGTCCTTGTGGTTCTCATTATGATTGCAAGATGCACCTCAGCAACAACCATCATGGAATTTGGACAAAACAAGGTTTATTACTCACAAGTCCTGGGGGGTACACAGCACACCTAGGGCCACACAGTGAGGTCTCAGGGAGAGAGAAAGGAGAGGAGAGGGAAGGCCAGCAGGGAGGAAGAGAGAGAGAGGGGATCTCAGACCTGGGTTTCTGCTTTTATTAGGGTTGAGGGTGGGGTGCTCACGGTTTCCTGGGTTCATTCTTTCCTGATGAATTTAAAGAGTGGGAATTAGAGTGTGGGAAGGGAAAAGCAGGGTCACTTAGGTTGTCAGCTGTCTAGGTTACGGGGGTTTCTTAAGAGGGGAACTTCATGGGTGGGCCGGCCTGGCTCCATATGTAGTTGTGTAGCCGATAACGGCGTTGCACAGCTGGTAAGGTGTTTATTCGAGATGGATGTCATTGAAATGGATGCCTTGGCAATCAAAGGCTTAACATCAGGCACTTATATTGCAATCAAAAAAGCTTAATGTTAGGCACTTACATTACAACAGTTTTTGCTAAGTTACCTTTCAAAGTTAAACTTTATTACAGTTTTAACACCCTTCTGTTGTACAGGACTTTCCAATTTGCAACATGCTTTCATGCATATTATTCCTTGGATTTTCAGTAAATCCTGCTAAGGTAGGCAAGGTAGTAATTACTGCCCTTGTTTCCAGAGGAACAAATTGGGCCTTAAACTTCTAGTCCTTAGTCTGTCACTCCATGGCCTACAGTGTCTCATCGGCAGCTCAGCCCACGTCTCCCCCAGTAGGAGCAGGTTACAGACAGGAGGGGGAGACCTTCTACCCCTGACAGGAGGCTCCCTTCTCTGCCTCCTTCCCCAAGGGAACATTTCATAAAGTGTCTCTTGGAGTGGTGACAGACATGTAGAGGTCCACAATCATTAATATATTTGATTCTCCACTCCCATGTTCTTTATGGAAGAAAATAAATTGTCAGCATTTCAAAATGGTCAGTTTTTCAAAATTCTATGTAATGTTTAATCTCACCAATGTTGTATTGAATATTTAAAATTTTGTTTAATGGGCAGATCTCTCAATAGACACTAGGTTGCTTCTGTACCTTGGCTATTGTACATAATGCTGCAATAAACACAGGGGTACATGTATCTTTTCCAATTAGTGTTTTCCTTTTCTTTCGGTAAATTCCCCAAGGTAGAATTACTGGATCATATGATACTTCTATTTTTAATTTTTGAGGAACCTCCATTCTGTTTTTCACAATGACTACACCAGTTTACATTCCTACCAAAGGTGCACAAGGGTTCTTTTTCTTCACATCCTCACCAACACTTGTTATTTCTTGTCTTTTTGATACTAGCCATTCTGACAGGTGAAAGGTGATGTGGCTGGACCAGTCCTTGTGGTGTAAGGTGATATCTCATTATAGTTTTGATTTGTATTTCCCTGATGATGAGTGATGCTGAGCACTTTTCATGTGCGTGTTGGACACTTGTATGTCTTCTTTGGAGAAAATGTTTATCCTCTGCCCATTTTTTAATTGGATTATTTGTTGTTTTTTTTTTTTTTTGGTGTTGAGTTCTATAAGTTCTTTATATATTTTGTGTATTATCGCCTTATCATATATATCATTTACATCAATAAATGAATGGATAAAGATAAAGAAGATGTGATATATATATGTGTGTGTGTGTGTTTGTGTGTGTGTATATATACACACATACATATATATATTCCATTATGGGATATTACTCAGCCATGGAAAAGCCATGGAAAAGAATGAGATCTTGCCACTTGTGACAATATGGATGGACCTAGAGGGCGTCAGGCTAAGTGAAATAAGCCAGACAGAGAAAGACAAATACCGTATGATTTCACTTGTACATGGAATCTATAAGACAAAACAAACAAAGAAACAAACCAACCAACCAAAAAACAGACTCTTAAATACAGAGAACCAACTGGTGGTTGCCAGAGGGGAGGTGGGTGGGGAGACGGATGAAATCGATAAAGGGAATTAATAAGAGGTACAAACTTCCAGTTATGAAATAAATAAGTCATGGAGATGAAAAGTATAGCATAGGGAATATAGACAGTAATATTGTAATAACATTATATGGTGACAGATGGTGACCATACTTATCATGGTAAGCACTGAATAATATACAAAATTGTTGAATCAATATGTCATACACTTGAAACTAATACATTATATGCCGATTATACTTCAATAAAAATAATTTTAAATGAATAAATAAATAACAAAAAAAGAAAAAAAGGGTAGATCTCATGCTACATATTCTTACCACAATAAAATAAAAATTTAAAAAAAGGAATCGAGGATGAATTTGTTGGAAGAACAGCAAGTTGTTAGTTAGCATTCTGCCATTTTGAATATCCATTTGGAGTTAGTTTTAAGTTCTTCAATGAAATGTTCACATTGATGGTTACCATAAAATGCATGAATCATTATCTTCCATCTAAAAGGCATGATATATTCAAATAATATCAATTTTAATTTTAAACTTAAGAGGGGAAAGTAAACCATAAAGCTTATACATCATAAGAAGGTCTTTCTATATGTTAAAATAATATACTAGGCATAAAATAAGCCAAAGAATTTTGATTATATTTTTAAGTGACCATTTTAATATTTTAAAATTAACTGGAACTTGCCGTTACCCTCCTTTAATACACACATAAATATACTTCATTCAGTCTCTCCCTATCATAGATCATTAAAAACAAATTGTTACTATTAGATTTGCAATTTCTAAGTTAAAACGGGTTATATCCAGTGCTTGTGAAAGAAAAAAAAAACACCCTTCTATACTATTGATGTAATTTGAGATAACATACTGAATTCTTTCAAGTAAAATTTGTCAATAACTTAAGTGCACAGACCTTGAAAACTGCAACTGCATTATTTCTAACTGATCTGTTTAGAGGAAAAACTGGGGACACCATCAATAGCATACTGGTAAAAAAACAGACCATGCATCCATACTATGGGATAATTTGAATCAATTAAGTAGAATGGAGCAAATATATTGTTATGTAAAAGGTGATTACACATAATAAAATTACAGCCTAGAGATATGGCATCCCATGGGGATGAACTGTGCTCATCTGTAACTCTTCCTTCAGGGTCCTTAGGATCATGTGATACTCTCCACTCAAATCAGCCTGGAAATAAAGTCCTTAGGTGCCCTCAGATGTGGCATGGCCTATGCTCATTCAAAAATGAACTTACTGAGTATAAATAACCTTAAAGTAGTTCTCAACAAATTTTGACATAAACCACTTCTATGAATTGCTGAGATTAGAGATACTTCAGTTACTGTAAAAGTCCCAGATCCTGTGAAAGAGGCTCCAAGTGCTAAGTAGGCAGACAATTAGAAAATACCAACATCAAAACAAGAATCACTTTTTATGTTAATCCTATTTGCTCAAGAAACAAAGGAAAAAGCTCCTCAGAGAGGGTGCTCTCTCCTTGGAGCGGCTCGGGCTTTGTAGTTCCACCGGTGATGGATATGATTGCTTGCAGAATCTAGTGGAAACTAGCTTCTGTGTCTGCTTCATAAAACAGGATTTTTGCCCATGTTGTACCCCAACTTGTTAACTAATCCTTTGGTTTCCATGATCTGAAAGAGACACAATTAACTGATTGACTGATGAGCACCTCCTGAGTATACTTTGAACTTTCTGGAAACCTGCCTGCCTGTGGCCCCACCAGTGCCAACAAACCTAAAGTGCTTTGTGTTCACCTTCACTGTTGTATGATGACCTTGTCTTCTAAGAGCCTCCTTATTTTTCTCACTACACAAGCTCCTTCGGCAAAAATTAACAAGATAGGAAACAACAAATGTTAGCAAGGATGTGGAGAAAGGAGAATCCTTTTATGCTGTTGGTGGGAATGCAAGCTGGTAGAGCCCCTCTGGAAAATGGTATGGAGACACCTCAAAATGTTAAAAATACAGCTACCTTATAACCCAGCAATTGCACTAGTATGTATTTATTCCAAAGATACAGATGTAGTGAAAAGAAGGGCCCTATGCACCCCAATGTTCATAGCAGCAATGTCCGCAATAGCCAAACTGTGGAAAGAGCCGAGATGCCCTTCAACAGATGAGTGGATAAAGAAGATGTGGTCCATATATACAATGGAATATTACTCAGCCATCAGAAAGGATGAATACCCAACTTTTACATCAACATGGATGGGACTGGAGGAGATTATACTAAATGAAGTAAGTCAATCAGAGAAAGACAATTATCATATGGTTTCACTCATAGTGGAACATAAGGAATAGCGCAGAGGACCACAGGGAAAGGGAGGGAAAACTCAATGGGAAGAAATCAGGGAGGGAGACAAACCATGAGAGACTCTGGACTCCAGGAACCAAACTGAGGGTTACAGAGGGGAGGGGGGTGAGGGGGATGGGGTAGCTGGGTGTTGGGTATTAAGGAGGGCATGTGTTGCAATGAGCACTGGGTGTTATACACAACTGATGAATCATGGAACACTACATCAAAAACTAATGATGTACTATATGCTGGCTAATTGAACATAATAATAAAAAATAAATAAAATTTTAAAAAAAGAACAAACAAAACAGAAAAAAGCTCCTTCTGTTAAAGACTGAATCTCTATTAAATGCTAGTGTCCAGCCCAGGACGAGGGCAGAACATATACTTTCCCATTCTGGATGGACTGTAGAAGGCATCCTGCCAGATGCAGTGGAGACACGAACATTTAGGGTCCTTCCTTGAATTTCATCCTCTTCAGAGAATGAGACACGTGTATGGAAAACCAAAGAAAAAAAGGTTGCAAAAGAAAGTCTAAGAGAGACACAAGGGACCCCACGAATTCAGAAACATCTGGGATAATCCAGAAAGGCTCAAGGACAAGATAGTATTTTAATTTGAACTGGAAGAATGAGCATTTTCAGTGAGATTGTTTATCTAGACAAGTTTTCAGTTGGGTGGGGGAGCATAAGCAAAATGGTTGAGGCAAGACAGGGTCTGGGTTAGACAAAAAAATATGTGGTCCTGGGGATCCAGGGTCCTGGATCACTGGACCTCACCAGCCCAGGAACCCGACCAGGCTGCCCTCCACACCCTCTTTATTGTGGACAGTTTAACATATAAGCTATTAGCAGATGAATTTATGATTGTGTAGACAGAGAAAGGTGAGTAGTTCACTTTCACACCGTGTAAAAAATGAAGCTTGTTGAATAAAAATAGTAAAAAAGAAGTCTAGAAAGAAAACATTTACTTAAACTCCGTTCATGGAGTGTTAAAACACCCGTGCCCCACACATGTGGTAAAATGGTACTGCACACAGGGCCTGGGGCTTCATGACAACACTGAGAAAGAATGCACATGTGGACTTTGATGTGTCGGGGAGAGAGACTCACCTTTGCTGAGGCCATCTTTGTTTGGCTTTTGCATTTAACAATATGTATTTAGAAGTGATGAAACTTTCTTGGCAAAAATAGCCAATGGCTCTTTTTCTTCCAGTAATTCAAATATGGCCGTCAGTCAGTTCAGATAGCTAAAAATTTTATGCAGTTATGTAGCTTCCTTTGTGAATAAAAGTCAGGAAAAAAATGATCTTAGCCTTTGTTAATGAGGGTTAGCTTGCTGGCTTGCAAGTGCTATTTTAATAATAAAAGCCATCTTAATTTTTCCTTACCTCATTTATGTTATGCTAACAAGCCCAGCTTGTAAGTTACCATTAAAAACATGAAAAACTACATTTTGTATAGTTTAGCCTGGTTTGATCATTTCCTTATATTATAAAAAATAATGATAAAACCTAAATTACACTACACATATACACATAAACTTCTTCAAGCATAGAAAATGGTTAATGGAGAAAACTTGTAGTGCTGAAAACTCTGTGGGGGGGCACGGAGATCCAGGGAGCTCAGCAGGACTCTGGTAGATGAGTGCAAGGAAGAGAGTAGCTGAGGCAGGTACTGCAGGGCACTGGAGCTCTACCAAGCTTACCAAAATTCTTACTGCTGTTCTAGCTGGTCTTTATTCACCAAGTCAGGGGTCTTTTACTGCAGGGGATTTTAAAAGCCATCTGGTGGTTTCTGAAAGTTATTTCTCATCTGTGTGTTGGTAAGCTAAATAAGGTCATTTTATCCTTTCACATAAGTCACATTTTCTGCCAACTACTTAATGACACCGTGGTTTTCCCTTGATCTTAAATTCTCCGTGACATCTTTCTTCAGTTGTACGGTTCAGAAACAGGCCGAGCCCTTGCATTAGTGATTTTGAATCAGGTTCCATTTATTGCAGCACACTCATTCATCTTGAATCCTCCTAAAACAACATTTCTGATCTGAAACCTTGCTTACAGAGGTTATTTTGTTTTGCTTTTTGAAATTTTGGTTAAGAATCCGAATGAATGCCACACAAGCTCATGTGTTCTCCCAGATGAAGGACACATTATCTACTCAAGGTGCCTGGAGGATTCTTTCTTCTCTATCATTATATCTGCATCTTCATTTCCTTTGACTTAAAAGCAGAATAGTGGCTTCCACTTCCCTTGAGGATTGTAGAGGTTGCCGGATCAGAAGCCAAATGCCCTGTGACTTATTTTTCAGAAGTCATTTCATGTCTGATACCATCTGCCACTGTGAGGGAGCAGACAGGATTGCTCCCATCATTGTATGGGACCACACGGCAGCAGGGGTAAGGATATATCTGGATATACCTCAGCCAGAATTGGACACAGGGAATCTTCATAATCAGAGAGAAAAGCAGAGCTTCTCACAAGGATGGCCAGATCTGTTATTTGTAATGTTGTGTGACTGTTTGCTTTGCTTCACAACTAAAGATTGACCAAGACATGTTCAGACAGGCTATAACTTAAGGACATTCTGGGCTCCCAAGAGAACTCTCGCCGAGGATTAAAACTCAATTCAGTGAAATGCGCCCAGTTAATAGCCACTAGAAGGATGTGCCACATTAGCATATACAGCTCCAAGGGCCTTCTTTAATACTGAAAATATATTTGATACTCATGCGGCCAAGCCACAAACATTCAAAGTATGTCTCCCCCAGTGAGCTGGGTCAGCCATGAGCAGATGAGTTCAGTTACAGGCTATTAGACACTGACTCTGCAAAGCATGTACTGTTGGTATTATAATTGGATGGGAGGGACCTGTCCTGCCCACTGCTCATCATTTACAACCCTTTCCTTCCCTCCCAGTTCTTAGAGCCCAAGAGCACTCCACACAATGTATTCTGAGATCCATTTGGGGAGCCGCCCCCTCTGGTCCACACATGCTCTGAAGGTCTCTATAAGGCACAGCTTGAGCGCAAAGAATGCTAGTAAATGTATTTCTTGATCAGTGAATATATTTTTATTTTAGAATCAATAAATGAATACTTAATGAATTTAAAAAGAATTTTTATAAAAATGCAATGCTTGGGGCACCTGGGTGGCTCAGTCAGTTAAGCATCTGCCTTTGGCTCAGGTCATGATCCAAAAGTCTTGGGATTGAGTCCCGCATCGGGCTCCCTGCTCAATAGGGCTCCCTGCTCCCTGCTCAGTCTGCTTCTCCCTCTGCCCCGCCCCACCCCTCATGCTCTCTATCTCTATCTCAAAAAAATAAATAAATAAAATCTTTTTAAAAAAATGCAACAGTTAAGGAAACCACCAACTTTACCAGAATGTTTGTCATCAGTTTCCTAACAAATCAAGCAGGAAAAGCCATTAACCAAACATCAGAATAAGTAGACCCTGGTTTTATTACCATGCTTCTAGCATTCTTCTGGGTCTCAGTTTTCTAATTAGCAAATTGTCAGTATTAGCACCGGTACGTGCTAGCTTTCACTATAGCCAACACTTAGTGGCTTAAATTAATGCTCATGAGTGTATAGGTCAACTAAGTAGTCCTACTGATGTGGGCCAAACTTAGCTAATTTTGGTTGGGCTCATTCATGTGGGTGCCAGCAGCCCCAAAAGGGGTGTCTCACCTAAGATGGCTTCAGCTGGGATGGCCCATCTCTGTTCCACGTGTTCTCCCATCCTCCATCTGGCTACCATGTCTGGTTTCCATGGCAGCTTGAGAAGGGTTCCAAGCAAGTAGGTGGAAACCACAAGGCCTCTTGCCTCCCAGACTTGGAACTGAAGGGTAACTTCCACCTAAGTCCCAAGGAACAAAGCAAGTCCCAAAGCCAGGTCAGATGAAAAGGATTTAGACAGAGACTCCAACTCTGATTGTAGGAGTTGAGAAGTCACACAGTAGAGTGATGTGGACACAGAGAGGGTCATAACTATGCCCACTGCTTATAGACAGTCATTCAAGGTATCTTTTGAATTTTAAAATATTGTCATTTATCCTGTGTTCCCCAAGGGGCTGACATAATGCCTCACTTTTCACCTGATCCTAGAGATTATCCTTAGCCAAAAGCCAGCCCTTAGAAAAATCAACCTCTGCATGTAGAGAGTGAACCAGGAATTATTTAGGGAAGATATCTTTCTGCCAGAAATATGATCAACAGAAGAGTAAACCTTAGAAGGTGAGAGCTAATTTTTATTTCATGTTCCATCAACCCATCTTTTGCCATTAAAAGCCTTGATGCTCCGTCTGAGGATGTCATGAACCAGTTCTCAGGACTACTTTGGGACTGTGTTGGAGGCTCTGCTCTGTCTTCAATTTACCTTGCTTTCCTGAAAGGTGATGGACATTTTAGTTATTTTTAATAATGTTTATTAATAGCAAGACCTGGGCTTGGTCTCATTGGCTAAGAAAGCCAACTCTGCTGCCAAACTCCTACTGGGCCTCTTCATGAAACTGCTGTACTACCATTCTGTCCCCTTTTATCCCAGCCACTTGATTGATTGTTAGTCCTTGCCAAGATTTAAATCCATCTTCCAGTGAAATCTCACCCACTCACAACACACACATCCTATGCAATGTCTTCTAAATTTACTCTATTTGTAGCTTTTGTCCTTAAATTATAAGGAAGACCTGTTGTTTCTCCAAACACCAATGCTTCCCTGCTCCCATTTTATTTTAAATTGCCCTTAATTCTTAAAAGTATCATTCTAACTTCCAACAGTTGTTCAACTTTGTAGAACAGGGTTTTTGGTGCTTTTTCTTAGTGACTTCTTTTTGTCTCTATACCCTTTGCTTTTGCCATTGCTTTTAGCAACTACCAGTTTTGGTTAGGGATATTAATAAATATCCTCACTGTTCACTATGTCTATCTCCCTAAGTGCTATGGCTGCACTCACACCTGATCTTGCTGGTAGTCTAAATTCAAGGTGTTGGCTAGGCTCTTCTTGAAGGTTCTAGTGGAGAATTGTTCCATGTCTTTTCAGCTTCTGGTGTTGCCAACAATCCTTGGCATTCCTTGATTTATCGACACATCGCTCCAATCTCTATCACCACCATCACCTGGCACTCTCTCTGTGTGTCTCTGTCTCTGTGTTTCTCCTCTTCTTATAAGGACACCAGTCATATTTAATTAAGGGCCCACCCTACTACTCTAGTATGACCTCATCTTAATTAAACAATCCTATTTCCAAACAAGGTCACATCCTGAGGTTCTAAGAAAGATATGAACTTTGGGAGGACACTATCCAATGCATTACAGGCCTCTTTGTTTGACCAACTGATTTTTATCAGACCTGTAATAACGCCATCATTCAAAAGACATTCAATGTCTCTTTTCATCATGCCAACAATGGTCTCAGAGTCTATGATTATTCCCATTTTACATATGAGAAGACCCTGGGCAATGACCCAGTGATGTCTGATATTACATCTTCTAGTTTGTCTACTGTAGTTTTGTTTTACTTCTACAAATATCTTAATGTGTTATGATTTCTGTAATATGTTTATGGTTAAGGCATGTTTTCCCTTCTATAAATATGTTTTTTTTCCCATTGGAGAAGAGCTGAGAACTCGGTTGTCCAAAGTTAGAAATATTGTGGGAAGAATGAGAAAATGATCAAAGCCCCAAATGATAAGGTAAAACAAGGTGTGTTAGTCAGTGTCCTCTAGGGAAACAGAACCAATAGGGTGTATACACAGTGAGATTTATTACAAAGTATTGGTTCATGGGATAATGAAGGCTAGCAGGTTCCAAAATCTGCAGGTGGTATCTGCAGGTGAGTCAGCAAGGTAGAAACCCAGGAGAGCAATGTTGTAGTTTGTCTTAGTCCAAAGGCCTGAGAACCAGGAGAAACAGTTGTGTAGTTCTCATCTGAAGGCTGGCAGATTCAAGGCATCAAGACTCAATACTTCAGTTTGAATAAGGCTGATTTTTTTTTTTTCAGTTTGAAGGCCACCAGGGGATACTCAGTCTTTGTAATGATCAGCTGATCTCTCCTCTTATCCAGGGGATACTCAGTCTTTGTAATGATCAGCTGATCTCTCCTCTTATCCAGGGGATACTCTTACCCAGGGGATACTCAGTCTTTGTGTTCTAGTCAGGCCTTCAACTGATTGGATGTGGCCCACCCACATCTAGGATGACAATCTGCTTTACTCAGTCTAGTGATTCCAATGCTAACTTCATCCAGAAAAAAACCCACACAGACATACCTAGAGTACTGTTTGACTAAATATCTGGGCACCTTGTGGCTTACTTAGGTTGGCACACAAAATTAACCCTTATACAAGGAAAACCTACATTCTGCATGTTTAGCATCCCTGAGAGCCTGGGAAAATATTAACATGGCACATGTGTAAAGTACCTGATGTGACCTGACCTGAAAACTGAATGGAAGAAGCCTGGGCCAGCCTGTGGGAGCTGAGACATATGTGCTGTCAGGCTCACTGCATTAGTGCTTGCTGGGCTGTTTTAATACTCAAAATTGCCCTCCAGAGCGATCCACTCTTAGCCCTCTCTTTGTCTCTGGTCTTCGTAGATCTCAGCCTTAAACACTGGTTAGGGCAAGAGGGGGAAAAGCCCTTCCTTTGATTTCCAGAGCAATCTTCAGCTAAATATAAGGAGAGATCAGCTGATCATTACAAAGCTCAGAAAATCGCTGGCCATCTCAGGAAATGGTTTCTTTCATCTTTACTCAATTTCCTCAAAGTATTCTGGAAACTGACAAGGCAACAGGGAAGAAGGCTTGTTGAGGACACAAAGAGGATGTTCATTTTCCTGCTGGCTGCCACTTTCCCACAAAGGTCAGTGCAGGAAACAATCAATTAAGCCATAAGGGGCATTTGGAAATTAGTCTCCATTTGTCTTGGCATTTCTAAAATTAATGCACCCCAGAATAGAACAGAATAGGAAAAAAATAATGAGAGAATGAGAGTCCAGCTGCTCTGGAAAATGCAGCCAAGCTGGAATGAATCTAACAAGCCAGTGTGGGGCTACATGGGCCCTTGGGTGCATGCAGGGCTTTTAGTCCTAATTTTCATTAGAATAAAGTTTTTATGAAATGGAGATGCTAGCATCGTTGGAACTGTACAGCTCATGAAATGTATACCACAAGCACTCTGCAACACGGTGACTGCCCAGCATGGTTGAAAATGCAGAGTGTTTTCAAGAAACTGTATTTCTCTGGGTGATGTTGCTCCACTCACATCCAGTCGCTACCTTGCTAAGACTGCACACTGTTCGGCCTCATTGATTGGTGTGTTTTGGAAAATGGCAGAGGAAGACAATTATAACAGGTTTTAAACCCTAGCAGAACTGCAGAAACTAAACTCGAGGGTTGTATATGGATTAATCAGAGGGAGGCCTTGGGTCAGGGCAGGTCACTGAACTCTCAGAAGTCAGTTTCTCCATTTGCCAGTGAGAAAGCTTCCTGTGGCTACCATAACCAAATACCACCAACTTGGTGCCTTAAAGCAACAGGAGCTTTTCTTTCACAGTTCTGAAGGTCAGAAGTGTGAAATCCAGGTGCTCCAAGGTCCCACTCTTTCCCAGGCTCCACTGAGAGAATCTTTCCTTGCTTTCTCCAGCTTCTAGCGGCTGCCACATTCCACGCTCTGTGGCCATATCACTCTAATCTCTGTGTCCATCTTCACACCATATTCCCTCTTCTGTCTGTGTCTTCTTCTGTCTGTCTGTCTGAAATTTCCCCTTGCCTCTCTTTTATAAGGACACTTCTCATTGTATTTAGGATACCCTCCCCCCCAATCATCTGGGATGTTCTCATCTCAAGATTGTTAACTTAATCCCATCAGCAAAGGCCCTTTTACCAAATAAGGCACATTCACGGTCCCAGGGATTTGGAAATTAGTCTCCACTCTCCATTGGAAAGAAGTCTCCACTTTTACGGAGCTGTGTTTCAGCCTCCCACAGAAGGTCTGGGTGAGGTAGTCTATAAGACCCATCCAATCCTGACGTTCTGAATCAATGAAAACAATGTGATATGGAGACAGCACTCCTTTGAAACCAAGACAAATGGAAAAGCATGCAGGGTCTGCAAGAAGGGTATCCAGGAGTTAAACATTAGTAAGTTCAGGACTCTGAAGAAGCCCTTGAAAATAAAAATACCTGTGACCTGCATGCTAAGTAAACACCAGGGGCATTTCTACTCTATGAGCCGCATTGCATTCTTGCAGGGACTAGTAGATGGTAGACAAGACACACATGCATCTGGGTGGCAGTTCTCCACATCAGGACCTTCACGCTGTGGTTCCCCTAGACTGGAGTCCCTTGAGCCTCTCATTGTCTGACAGACAAGGGACTTATCTTCCAGTACAAATATCACCTCCACCAACAAGCCAACTTGGCTCTCAGGAAGAATCTTCCTTAACAAAGTGACTTGTAAATCCTTTTAATAGCAACGATCCTCATATGATTTTAAAAATTATTATAAATTATATTACATTGAACATCATTTTAGCTTGTCTTCTGTGTTTTAAATTGTTTGATTCTTTAAAAAAATGTTCTAAATTATGTCACTTTAAACATCACTTCTGGCTTGCCTTCTGTGTTTTGAATTGTTTGACTTTTTCAGGTTCAGTGAATTACTCAGAGGGCAGAACAGATTTCTTACACAAACACCATAGGAAGAGTTCTCTGCTGGCTGCCCAAACCTGTCATCTCCTGGAAGCTGACTTCATTACTGCACTAGGTTGAGGATGAATTATGTAACTCATTTTTTCTACAAACCAGCATTGAGCTCCTGCCATGTGGTGGGCACTGTCCTTGGTATTGTATTGCCAAAATAAACAAGGTTCAGTTTCTTTCCTGAAGAATCTACAGTGTAGTTCAATCAAGGTAGAGCCTGTACACTTAAACATTTGCAAGAAAACTCTATTTGTTTTCAATTTTCTAATGTTCCTTAAAATCAACATAAACTTACCCCACTAAATATTTTGAAATGTTTTGCTCAATAAGAGAGCAAAGTCTTCCTGTTTAATAACTTTTACATAACCCCAAGTACTAATAGTCAGTGATATTACTCCAAACAAATGAGAAGAAATAGTAGCCAACCAGTTTTAAAAAGTTGTTTTAAGAATCATGATCATATTTAACTTGAAGTAGTTTAGTTAAGATCCATTGGTATCAGTAAGAATTATCTTTTTCTACCATCAACTTTGAACATGAGCTGTTAGGTATGACTATTACTTAAAAATAATTGAAGGGTGCACATATTCTCAGCCTTTCAAACACAATGGCTTCTCCTAGAACTTCAGAATAAAGCCTCAGTGTGAGGCTCAAGCACTTTACAAACCAACACCAATCTATCTTTCCAGCTTCACTTCCTTCTACTCACTTTCTACCCTTGCCCTTCATTTGTTCTCTTCACACACATTCACACACTTGCACGTGTGTGCACTCACACATATACACATACACACTCTTCTAAATGTGTCACACTAAATACTAAACTTGAACCTTTGCTTCACACTTACTATCAGGTTAATAATGTTTCTGAACTTCAATTTTCTTATATGTGCGATAAAGACAATAACTGCCTCAAATTTTGTTGTAAAAAGTAAGTGCTATAGTATATATTTACAAATAGATTTTCAATAAAGGCTCTAGAATGGCGTGAAATTCTACCCACCTCCTAGTCCTTGAGACCTTATGCAAGCCCTTGTCCCTGAATGCGAGCAGAATCTATGATTTACTTCTAATCAATAGCATACAATGACCAGATGTCACTTCCATGATTATGACTGCAAAGTCAATCTCACTAGGACACTCTCTGATGAAGCGAACAGCCATGCTGGATGGGCCCATGTACCAGGGGCAAGGGGCCACCTCTTGCCACAGTCAGTAACAAAATGAGGCCCTTAGTTCAACAGCCCACAAGAAACCACATGTGAATGACCCCGTGAGCTTAGAAATGCAGCTTTCCTCAGTCAAGCCATCAGATGAGAACCCAACCTTGGCTGATACCTTGATCTCAGCCCTGCAGGAGGCCTACCCAAGCTGTGCTTGGACTCTTATTCCTCAGACTATGTGAAATAATAAATAATTATTCTTCTAAGTCACTGAGTTTGTGGTATAATTATATAACAATAGCTAACTAGTTAACAAAGTATTACAAGAAGGTGAGCTCAGTGGAATATTGGTTTGTGTAAAAGCAAAAAAAAATAATAGAAGAAGAATCTAGAAATGTGGGGACTTTGGGGATAGTGAAATTGACTGCTTCTAGAGTCAATGATAGAAGTAGAATTATAAAAGATGTTGAGCCACAAAACCCCATTAAGAATTCTCAGTCAAAGCTGGTGACTCCATACATCATAAACCATCAGGTGATACTGTTGTCTTTAAACAAAGTTTATTGTTTCATATGACTTCATTGTGGCCACCACTAAGCAGAAGAAAACTGCACACACTATGATACCTCTAAAGAGACACCCTGCCAATGCCTACCACACTTGAAGCCATAAAGCATCACGGACAAGAAAGAATCTCTAGAAGGCATTGCCATTGCCAGGAGCTTCCTCCTCAGCCAGGACAGAAATGCTGCTCAACATATGCCATGTGGGAATTTATGAGGTTGGACTCCTGAAAGTTGTGTGCACCCATTTCTTCTCTTCTCCAGAAGGGTTTTTTTTTTTTTTTTTTTTTTTTGAGAAAATTCTGCCTCTACTTCCCTATCACAAATTGGATGGGTGTGCAAGGAACCAGATATCTCATGATTTATAGATCCCCGAACACCCAAATCACCCCAGAACTGGATACACTGACCCAAACATCTTGTACATTGAGCTGGACACAGTCCTGGTCAAGAATGTGGCTGTCTGATGAGGACAGTAGTGAATTGATTTGTTCTATATTTCAAAAATAGGGTAAGCCTGAATATTTGGTAGCTAGAAGGGTGGACTTCTGCAGAGATGGCTAACCACCACCAGAAGCCTACATTTTCTACTCTAGGGTAAAACTATTGCTGGGAATTGATGAGCATGTCCCATGGAGAGAGGTGTTTTGAGTACCTTGTAGAATCCTAGAATAAGATGCATACCTAAGTGGTTATGAATGAGTTTCTAAGAATCAGAAGGATGCTTCAAAGAAAAGGTGATGAGATGCTGAAGACAAAGTATATTTACACCAATATTAGAAAATGGATTGGGACCATACAAAGGCCATTTATTGAAAGACAAATAATGTCTTTTCTTGCAGGTGAGAGTCTTCAGATCATGAGGAGACTTACAAGGAGAGTATCCAGTCTTTTAGGACCCAGAGAGGAAAGGCGGGGGCTGGCATCACAAAGAGCATGCCTGGGGATGAATTGGTAATAGGTTCTCATTTCTAAGGGTAGAATGAGAAAAGCAAGGCTATATGAACTGAGGTCCAGCTTTGCATATGGCTTAAATATCATCCTGATTTATTAGACATGACCCAGATTTCTTGTCCACGCCCCGAGGCTGGCTAATGGGCAGAGAAAACTCTGTGAGGTTTCATTTGCATGAGCTGGTACAGCCTGAAAGGAGGTGTCAAGATTATTTTTCCTGATTCCCACAACTGTGAAAGAGGAAAGTAATTGCTATTCACCAGAAAATTTGTCCTAGAACCCCTGAATAAAATGTTCAAGCTCTAAGATACACTTTAAGAAGGTAACATCTTAACAACCAAAATTCAGAGTAAATATCCATAACTGACTGCAAATGTTATAATTTTGGCATCTCTAGAAAATAGGTTTTCAGCATATTTAGAGTGGGTACTGCTTTATCACCAATAGAGGAAAAATCCACTCTCCCATACTAAACCCAGAAGAGAGAGGTGCTAGCAACGCTTTGCAGGCTGCCTAGTTAGTGAAGAGTAATCACATTTTCTGACATGGTACTAAAGTCAGAGATTTATCAAGCTGCAGCACCAAATCAGGACTGGTAAACAGGCTTCCCTAATTAAGCACACTCAAATTTGCAACATCACTGGTGCACTTGCCAGCAAAGACAAAAAACAGAGATTGGGCAGTATGTTGGTAACTGTGTAATTAGCACAGTATCTCCTTCCTCACCTCTCTACAATTCTAAGTAGACTGACAAAAGAGGGGAGGAGAGGGTAGAGGTGGTAAAAGGATAGAAGAGTTCCCTCCTTGGCTGCCAAGCCCAATGCAGTGCCACCAAAAGCCTCTGGCTACTGTCAGCTTTGACCCCACAGGATCAAAATGACAGCACCAAGATAGCTGCTGTTAGTTGGGACTAGAGGTTGTGACAAACACACAGGAAGCCTCCCACTTTGCATTATCTTTGCTCCAAACGGTTGCCTAGGATACAAGGGAGCCCAGATTTCGAAAAACAACACAGACACGGAATGCAAGATCAGACATCTTTCAAGTTAGTCAGATGGAAGAGAAATTAGAATGCAGCAGTGAAGCCCATTCTCCCAGTGCCTTGGGAGGTCCTTAGGTGGGAGAGGGCCTGGCAAGGTTCATTTGCATTTGCAAAGTAAATCTGGTTTTAGCAGGCAGTGGGAGACTCTAAGCTACTATGTTTGAACACCAAGAACATTAATTGGGTAGTTCTCTTTTTCTAAACTCAGAATAAAATGTGGCCATTTATCATTGAGACATTTACTTCAGTGCCTTATTTCAAAGACTCCAGTTTTCTAAATAAACACATCCTACCAGTCCACTCCATTTCTGGCTTCCCAGGATGTCTCTAGGGTCACAGCTTGCTCAGGGCCACCCAGAAACAGGTTCTAGCTTCTTCATTTATATCAATTATAGTGAGCCTTAAAAATCTCATCAAATTCATTACTTCGATCTCTAAGACAAAAACGACAAGGATATGAATTGATCAAAAACTCTTCAGACTGTTGGTAACAAGCATAATTCCATTCCCAAATATAGAGCAGAAGAAATTTTGTTGATGTGAAACTTACATATTTATAAGACTTGCCTAAAAATGGGTTTCACTCATGCCATAGGATGTAGTCTGATTGAACAGAGGGGGGAAGTATGACACAGTGACAGGTCATATGTGGCCACTGTAGGGGCCAAGGGCAGGCTGCCCCAAAATGTACCACTTTGGCATATTGATTATTTTAAATAAAGTTACTTAGACAGCCTATGCAAGAAGGACATTCAGGCCTTCCTTTTCCCCCTGAAAGCAGGAAATAAATTTCCCATGTGAAATTACCCTCCTTGTACCAGGAAGTAAAGAGATATCCTTATCACCAAAGACAGGAAATTCAGAATTCCTTGCTAATTGAAGCTCCCAAAGTTAAGGTGTTTGTTTGTTTGTTTGTTTTTCATTTATTCCTATCAATTGTTCATGAATCTATTGTCCCTTTGTCTAAAAAGTATAAAAACTGCTTGCCTTGGTCATTTCTTTAGATCTCAATTTCATTATTGAGCCTCTGTGTGCACGTAATAAAATTTTGTTTTCTTCTCCTGTTAATCTGCCTCAGGTAAATTCAATCTTAGTCCAGTTGGAAGACCTTGAGGGTAGAGAAGAATTTTCTCTCCCTTTCACCATAGTCACTCTCAGTGATGAAAAACAGATACAATTTTAAAGACAGTCATAACTATTTGATACTGTTCCAGAACAGCCCCAGGGCTACATCACATGCAGTGATAACTCACCAACAGGAAGCAATACCCCCAAATGATTTTTGTCTCTTTATATTGACATTGAAGGCACAAAGTTTGAACCGCATTCAGAGTGTTGAAAAAATGTTTTGTTTTGCACAGAAGGTGGTGTAACTGGAAACTGGACACTTCTCTTCTCCTAAATTGGAGGACAATTCCACCCCACCCGCCCCAGGGAGTCTGCATATCCACCCTCTGCCTCTTTGCTTTCTTGTTTCCCCAACATGCTTACAAAACTCTTACTACTCTCTCTAACTTGCTTCCCTTTCTGCTTCTTCTAGGGAGTGCAGCTTGGATCACCTTCAAATGATGGAATTACCAGTGTGATCAGAAACAGTTGAGGATGTTTGAAAATAGGCTTCTGTTCATCAGACAGAAGAGCATTTGGAGAAAGCACAGATCCACAGGCATGGTTGCAAACTCTCCGAACTCATTCCTTCATTTCACTTTTGCACACGTGTAACGTTAAGCATGCCTTTTACAAGACGATAAAGTGAATATTACTTCTAAATAAGATCTACTTTTCCTGATTACGACTGTGGTGCATTCAGATTGTGTAACATTTGGAAGACTTAGTAAGGTATAAAGAAAGAAATTTAAGTCATCCAAAATCCTACCTCCTAGAATAACTATAGTTAACATTTTAGTCTATATCCTGCCGGTCTTCCCCTCATATGTATGCATATAAACCCACTCAGGCACACACATATATATGGAGAGGAGAGAAAGGGAAGAGACAGTTTTGTGTGCGTACAGTGTGATTCCTGCACTAGGCTTTCTAACAGAATTTAGTTCTTTGATACACAGTAGAACTGTAAAATACATGATATTTTAGAGCCTTTCAATGCAACTCATTCATTTTATGGATGCAGCAATGAAAACAGGAGACCTGGAGTGGCTTTTCACAATGACCCAACTATGTATGGAGGGAAGTAGCCTGCCTCTGGGTGCAATGATCTCTCCACTAAGTCATGAATGTCTACGTAGTAAAGTGTTTCATCCCAAATTGAAACTCGACCTTGGGAAAATCACAAGTCCAAAAGTCCAAAAGTATTATACATTGTGGAAAAAGCATCAGTCTGCTTAAGAGTTCTAAGAGAAGATGCTTGGTTCAAGGGCACACTGTAACCATTTAGCTATTTCTGTGACGTCCAAGATGCAGGACTGCAAGCTTGCAAGAATGGGAACAGAAGCAAAATTATTCTATCCACAGCATATGTGCCTCCCTTCAGTCATTTATTTGCCTTGGAATTTGCAGTCCCATTTGCCAGGGGGTGGGGGTGGGGGGTGAAACAATGTCCTATTTAAAGTGAGGAATTTCTGCAATAATGCTCGAGCTGGTGTGCTTGCTAGAAAACAGAGGAACGTGGCACTCAGATCCATAGGCGTTATCTATCTCAGGAGACACAGAGAGCCTAGAAAGTGAGAGATTAGGGAGCTCTGATTAAATAAAATACTCTTATTACAGTTCCAAGGTAAATGATTTTCACTTTTCTTTTTGAAAGTGTTAACAATTCATCCCCTTCAATATCTTGCCCGTTTGCAATTACACCGCGTATTTATCAGACACTCCCTATCCTACAGGACTAGGAAAGAGTTCCTGCCAGGTCATCCCATGAGGAAATAGGACATTGTGCCATTTATCAATTAACTACCTCTCAGCTCTGAGTTTGCCCTTCATCGCCAATTCATGGAAATGGATTTGGACCCCATATGAATGTTTTCTCGGCCAACTGGCAGTAAGTTCTGTCAGCAGGGGATGCTGTAGAGACACTGCCAAGGGTTTGCTTCTTGGTTCTGGAAGTTTCTGAGCAGGCTCCTGCAGTGTGTGCTGCTTCTCCAGCATCCACCTCCTGCAACATGGTGGTGTCTCCAAGGCCTGGCTCTCGCAGCACAAGTGGATTTTCCAGTTCTAGGCTCCTGCAGCACACCATTTCCCCGGTGCCCAGCTCCTGCAGTGTGGGCAGCTCCTCTCACACCTACCTCCTCATTGTATAGCAGTCAATAGCTCCCAGGGCCAGCAGCTTCCCCAGCACCCGCCCTGGGTGATTTTGTAGGGGAGTGACTCCCTAATTGGACACCTCCCAGTAAAGAGATTTTCCCATAATTTGGAGGGTGGGTTTCTGACAAGTTCCACTGGTGCAGGACCACACTGACTTCTCTGTCACCCGGTGAGCCACGGCCACAGTCCCTCCAACAATTCTGCATCTTATCCCCTGGGGCCACCTCCTTGGGTGTCTATCTCCTTTTATCCTTTTATTCCTGTATTTTTCAGTGTTCTCTTTACTTCTTATTAGCCAACCCCTCCTCACTCCAATCCTCTGTTACAGTTAGTAATTCTTTATATTAAACTTTCCCCACTCAAAGTACTATACAGTGTCTCTCTCCTGACCTGACCCTGACAGATAGATACAGGCATCAAGCTGCTAGAGCTCTGTGGTTGCAAACAATATGCACAGTCTCTAACTAAGAACAGAAAAGAGATTAGTGAAGGATATTGAACAGTTCACAGAATGAAGGGGAAGGCTGGAGGCTAGGCTTGGAAAGGAGAACAACTTCAACAGATCTAGGGTTCTAGGCACCGAAGTTCCTGGGAAGTCCTGCCTTGGGTCAGGCTCCCTGGAAGTGGAGCCTGAAATGGGGGTCTTGGGCAGGTGATAAACTAGGGGAGTGATCTCAGGAGCAAGAGAGTGAGGGAAGCAGAATAGGGCAGGAGAAAAAAAACAAGCAAAGAGGAGGTCTTAGCTGGAAGCAGACTGGCCCCATAGGGGAGCATGGACCATATTACAGAATTACTCCACCTGTGGCAAAAGGACCAGCATCTTGTAGCAGTTGTCAGTCACTGCTGTCCTGAGAGAGTGATACAAAACTTCCTACGTAGAGTGGCTCCTTTCAGCATGGGCTGTTCTCTGGAAAGGGGTAGCCATGAGCCCTCAGCTGGCAACACAACATCAGCTTCCTCCACAATATATCATAAAAGAAAAAAGGAAAGAAAGAACCTCAAATAGACACAGGCAGGGACATGTGAATCAGGACATAGGAACCTTCACCTACTCACAACCCTGCTCCACCAGCTTTGAATAAAACACAGGAACGAGATGTCAGTAGCATGCAAATAGCTGAAATGCTTTTTTGTTGCTTTTATCTAGATGAATCCAGGTCCATCCAACTTCAAACCATGTCCTGTCTTCACTAAGCCTTAGATCTTCTCATTTGGCCAGACCGAAGCATAACATACTATAAAATGCTTCTTTGATTGGGAAAGGGGAGCTGTAGCGAGGAAGGTGGTTCAGGCTGTAACATTTTAATGTGTTTATAGAATTTTAAAAAGTAGGAATATTTCATTTATGTATACATCAGTGCTTTCACTTCTCTTGGGAGAAGTTTTCAAATTAGCCCTTCACATTCCCCAAAGTCATGTGCACACCGAGGTTTTTGCATATTTATTTTTTACTTTGTCCCCCTCACTCTTGAAAGCTCTTCCCCAACATTTCGTCACCTAAGTTTAGCTATACAATATTATAAATAAAAATGATAAATTTCTTCACCCTTAGAACTTGGAATAAAGAATTTAACAGGATAAAATCAAGAGAGATTTTTCTGGAAGCATGCAAATTAAAATAATGCTATTTTCCAAAATGAACTTGAGTGGGAATCCAGGAAATGTGATCCAGGTGCGGCCTCTTGAATCCTGATCAAGTCCAACCCTCTACCCACCATCATAGCCACTCCTCTATCTGTGATAGCTAGCCTGCCGACTCTGTACAACGGCTCTGAGGTTAAAAGGTTTTTCCATTATTTTACAAAAATTTGTTCCATTGCATTTTCCAGAGAGTAATAAGGGTTTTTTTGACGAAAAAATTCACTGCAATGATGATTTATAAGTGAATCAGTAACAAAATTTAGCTTACAATGAGTTAAGTATTTTGCATTTGAAATTCAACTTTACAAACATTCATGATTAGTGAATTTTGGTTAAAAAAAGAGTACCAGAAAGGAAAAAGACACCTTTTCAACAGACAGTAAATTATAAAGGTTTTTTTTTTTAATGCTCTGAGAAAAACAATACAGTATTTAAGAAAAGTTACTTAAAAGTCAGTTGAGTGCTTGACATTGAGTGGAGTTCAGACTGAAAACTATTTTAAAATTTTCCAAAAACTTGAAGTGTTTCCATGCAACTATGGACAACACTAGTCATTTCTGAAATCCCTCAATTGGCCTGGGTCTACTTTTAAGTGCTTGCATTTTGATGGTGCTTTTCTTTTTCGTACAGAAATATTTGAATTGTAGCATTAAAAAAAGAAGTGTTAACATCTCATCACAATCAGTCCCAATTGTTCCAAATGTTAGTGAGGTGCTTTCTCTTGTCTAGGGTTTGAGCTCACTGGTCTTTCAGACCACTTAGCTCCAAAGTTTAAGCAACACTCTACCTCTATAAGCCACAGATACAGAATAAAAGACCACCATGATTTCAAGGATATGTAGAAAAGGACAGGATAAATTAAACTGATGAGATCTTTGATGCTCAAAAGATACAGTTAGTATTAAGCAAGTTTTGTGTGAACATCTATATATTAAGGGTTCCTAGTTCTATCAAGGGTTAGGAAAAAAAGAGGGGGTGAAATTTCAAGGAAGCCTGAAATATCATTTTTCCAGAAACCCAATTTTTAATCCTTGCAAACAGCCATTGTCACTTTAGTTCATTTATTTCAGCTATCACTGAGCAACATTGTAGAAGTATGATCATGCAAAATTAGTCATTTTCTGGGAATGTACACAGGAAGTAAATGCCACCTTCCCGCAGAGAATGCTCTTCCCTTTAAAAGTATAAATCCAAGTTGACATGTCTAAATTGGCCAGGATTTTGTCTATATGAAAAAAGAAGTTCACACAATGTTGTAGCTGTCTAGTTCAATTCCCTACAGAGGATTCCAGTGGAGATAAAAGCTGAAAGTATGCTTGGGTTGTTTTTCTATTGTTTCTCAAAAAGAAGCTTGTAAAGTGCTATGATCTATCAGGCTGTATTTTGGCTCCAGCGACTGCCTGATTGCTGCTCAGCAGACAGCAAATTTGTGTTTCGTCCTCTTCTCTTTTCCTGTTACCTCTCTGGAAACAAAAATCTTATACCACACAACTTTTATCAGAATAACAAAAAGCACGTAAACATAATTTGAGTTGACTCCCAAATTCCTTGTAAAACTGCTGGTCTACACCCATGGGATGTCACCAGTGGGAGGAACAGAGACCCATCTGGTCTACTGCACAGCTTTCAGGGGACATGCAGAAAAGACAGCCACTGACTTCCTGTGTCCTTACCACTGACCAACCAGAGGAAAACTCACACATTCCTGGAATTCTGCCTCCAATTCTTCCTATAATAATGAAACAACTTCATATCATTTCAAATTTTCAGAAATATAGACATATGTCTAGGAGCAGGTTTTTGATGAATCCAATTCCTACTATGTGTTAGCTGAAAGTCCCAGTCCAGAGACAATAGCAAAGACCTACTTAAGAATTTTGTTGTACAAATAAGAGAAGAATCAAATCCATGCATTAATTTTTCAGTGAATTGCTTTGATTCATTCACTAATCCATTCATAACCATTTTTGCTGAGTGCAAGGTAAACAGCTAACTGAAGCTTTCCTCAAGAGCACTACCAGGAGAGTGGGTAGGTACTATAAAACACAGAGTAAACAACACGGTGCCAAAAAGAAACCATGGGGGAGCCTACCCTATATGATGTGGGCACGTAGGCCTTCTTGGGAGAGATGACAACGTAAGCCTCTGTTATTGGCGGTCACCTCTGGTGACTCTTTGAAGAATCAAGTTTAACTGTTTAAATTTAGTGTATTGACTTTACATTGATTTAAAAAAGGATTAAAAAAGGATAAACTTTTGTGAATGAAATGAAGAGAAGGTGGGATGAGGACTGATTTTTTAAAGATTATATTTATTTATTTGACAGATAGATAGAGAGCACAAGTAGGCAGAGAGGCAGGCAGAGGGAGAGGGAGAAGCAGACTCCCCGCTGAGCAGGGAGCCCGACGTGGGGCTCGATCCCAGGACTCCAGGATCATGACCTGAGCCAAAGGCAGCCGCTTAACTGACTGAGCCACCCAGGCGCCCCGAGGACTGATTTTTTTTTTTTTTAAAGATTTTATTTATTTATTTGAGAGAGAATGAGAGAGAGCGAGCACATGAGAGGGGGGAGGGTCAGAGGGAGAAGCAGACTCCCTGCCGAGCAGGGAGCCCGATGCGGGACTCGATCCAGGGACTCCAGGATCATGACCTGAGCCGAAGGCAGTCGCTTAACCAACTGAGCCACCCAGGCGCCCCCGAGGACTGATTTTTAATGCACAATCAATAACTAGTCCTTTATGGTTAGAAAATTGTATAATATTGCAAAAATATACCTTAAGATATTAATAAATTTGCATACCAAGGTGGTATGCAAAGGTGATCATGTCTGGAATTGCCCTTGAACATTCTGCCATGATGAGAAGGGCCAAAATGAAGCCCCCTGTTAACCACATGCTCCACTCATTCTTTAAGTGCTTTGAACCCCTAGTGAGGGAGAAGAGGAGTGAATTGAGGATAATCAAAAGAACTGGGCAGCAATGTTCTCTATTATTCAGCATGCTTTCTGAAACGGTGGGGCCAAAGGACACTGCCGACCTGAGTCTTCACTCAGCTATGGACCAGCTGGTCACCTTGACTGCCCCACCAAGACAGGCAAAAGCCAGAAAATGAAATGTTCCTTTCCTCCAAGAAGCAGTGAGACTGGAGTTCCTGCAAACAGTGGGATTCATGGATTAAGAGGAAGGGTAAGAAAAGCTGTGTCAACTTACCAGTGTTAAAGAGTCCAGAGAATCCAGGATGTGTAACCACATTGCCGTGCCTGCCTGGGGCCCTCAAACTTGATGGTCAAGTAAAGTTTACTTCATCTGTAAAAATTTTCACTTTTATAACTATAGTGAGACTTACAATGGCCATCTTCTTCCTGCAACTTACCCTAGTGAACACTAGGTTTTTTGATCACCTTTGTCCACCTGTTTAGAAGCCATTTGCCTTCTGTATATCTCATCCGTCCACCCCACTTCATGGACCTGACCCTTTCCATTTTTCTCTCCTGAAACCCAAATCAACACTTGCATCTTCAAGTAAACACATTAAAATGATTTACTGCTTCTCCAGAGACAGTAACTTGGTTGGTCATTTCTCTGATTAGGGACAAACAGGTACTCTTACCGGCCAAAATGGCTTTTTGTCCCTAGACAGCAGTGAGGGCTCAACCCTGAAATTATGCCCATCAGGGGGAAGAGGATGCAAATGAGAAAGGACACAGAGAAAGTGAACAGGCAGGGCAGCCAGTCCACACCAGCACATTTCCCCACCTTCAGATCAGCCTGAATCTCCTGAGGTCAGGCATGGGGCACTGTCCATTTGTCAACTCCATACTCATTAAAAAGAAGGCAATGCTGCTGGGCTGCACGGCAATCCCACTGATTGATTTTTGAAACACTGCACAAGGTTTCCCAAAGCCACCTGAATGGATATCTGCATTTCCCATCTGAAAAAATATACCTTAAGATATTAATATGTTGTCATTGCTGTGACATAGACCTGACAACATTTAAATGCAAAAGTTCTTTTTTCTTTTTAAGTTTCCACTTTTGCCATAGTTCCAACTTTGCCTTTGCCTTGCAACAACTTAGCCAGGCTTAGGCAAGTGAGTAATGCAAAGTATACATTTCATCCTTTGAGCTTGTCCCTCACTGGGGGAAGAAAGAGTAATGGCGTTTGCATTTTTGAAGTGCAAAATATGACTTCTTAGGAGACTGAACTATAACATATGAATTCCTTTTATTTGCAAATCACCAGCAAATATAAGAAGTGAAGGGGATGTCAGATATATTTTAGCTAAATCCACTTATTTTATAAATAAAATAATAATCTCCAGAGAAACTAATTTGTTAAATTTCTTTTTGAGGGTTTACTTTTAATTAAAAAAAAATGCTTCTCAATTCAGTAAACATTAATTAAGCACTAACTAGTAAATATTAACTGAACCTCTCTGGTCCTCACAGGGCCTACAAATGAGTATAAAATATCTGTCTGAATTATTCACTAAGTCTAGTCAAAATATCTATTCCTGCTCTCGAGCTAAAGACTGAAGTATTCCCAGTCTTTTAAAAGGGGCTGTGTTCGATCATGGGCACCCATCTGAACACGCACACAAAACAGTCAGTGCACTGAGGTGTTCTTCTTCTCTAGTGACTCTGTGCTAGTCAGCTCTATCTACAGAAGAAACTTAATCTAGAAGTCGCAGCTCTAGACAAACTCATGAATATCCAGACAACGCAGTGGTGCGGTCAGGTCAGAAACTCCACCGTAGCACCAGAGTCTGGGGAAGCTGAGGATACGCATGCAGCACAGGAACACTGAGAATAAGGCAGTTGCCTCCAAATGTTTCAAAGGTAGCCTGTGGATGGTTGGTTAGAATTATTCTGTAAGACTCCAGGCAGCAAAATACAGGACCAGTATATAGAAGTAAAATAGGCAGATTTTAGCATCATGAGAGGAATTTTTATTAATTCAAATTGTTCAAGCATGGAAAATGCTGACGCAGAAGGCAGGTGATCCTCTCAGGGACATTTTCTACCCAGGGAAGGGACGCTGATGCTAAGGCTTCTACCAGGTCTGAGTTACTTTTTAAAACCAGGCTTCCTGCTGGAAAGCAATTTACTCGAGGTTATCGACTAAGCTGGGGTCAGAGCTGGAGTTTCAGTCGTCAGGGGAAACACTCCTTTTTCTTTCTTT
>NC_135719.1:32971496-33058781 GCF_964656455.1 Halichoerus grypus | reverse complement strand
AGCTGAAGAGAGAAATATTCAAAAAACAGACCTAAGGCATCAGCCCCTTTACTGAGAGGAGGGAGTTTGGGGCTATCAGATTCACCTGTTTTCAAGCACAAAAAGTAATCAATGAGACTGGCAGAGTGCAGCAGGCAAAAGGCCAAGGTTACTCCTTCCTTCCACCCCCACAGCTGGTACTTAGCATGGACTCCTGTTTTCTCATCACCTGTTGCTCCTTCAGGGCAGGCACTCATCAGGAATGATCTCTGTATCCCCCTCCCTCCACCTAACACGAAACACAGTAATTCCACAGGGTTCATTGAATTGCTTTGCATGTTAATGCATGGATCTGTTGACATTCTAGAACTCTCAAGGACCTTCTGAGGTTGAATTGAGTCCTTCTGGGCAGGGACTGTTTTGCAACATGTGGCCATGACACAGTCCGTTAGGTCTAAGTGGCTGTGGGGCTACCAGGTGTTTGCCGAAGAGAGTTCCCGGAGCAACATGCCATGACTTTGTAGAACCTGCGAAGGAGAGCTTCAGCCCTGCCCAGGGGGCCTGGTCAGCCGGTCAGCAAGTGCATTGCCAGACCATGGGATGCGTTCAAATAGGTAACCACCCTGACTGCCCCTTCTGGAGACAAAAAGAAGAGGGCTTATGTTTGAAAGATTCCAATAGTCTTAAGTTCTCCTCTCATGAAAATTCATGACCACAAGTGGTTCAATACTGGAAATTAAAAAACAAAAAAAACTGGATTTTAAATTCTCCTTCATGCATACAAATTAAAGTATACGTTTTAAAAGTCTGCAGTTTCCACTGTTCTTCGTCTCTTGGTTTATAACCACAATGCATAGTAAATGCATTGTCTATATTCTAGCATTTAATTTTAGAACACTGATAAAAGATTATAGTTAATAGGACACTATCTGTTCATACATAATTTAGGGAACTAAACTAGAAGGGGAACATGGTTCTTTCTCCAATAAGCTTTGACTGCACAGAAGAATGACCAAGTTTTGATGCTAGAAATAACAGATGCTTAAGCAAAGAGCAAACCTTTCCACACCCTGGTGACTGGTGCAGAAATTTACACTCTCTGTGGTGCCACCTGGTGGTTCAATAATCTAACTGTGTCTTTTTACAGAGACTAGAGGGGCATTATCATCAGGTAGGTGAAAGATTGCATATGGTTGCAAATCCTTTTACTTTGCATAATTTATCTTCACACTGTCTTAAGACTATAGTCTTGGAACACATGTCTTCTCTCTTGAACATCTAAGCTGGAAATGAAAAAGGATATTTGCCAAACTTCTTCAGGTTTCTTGACAGGGTGAGAGAAATGCAGTTGGTATTGGTTGGCTGTAGATACAATTTTAGCCTTCTCTTTGGGACTGGTCATGAGAATAAACACATAGCTAAACCTCTTCAAGTAGAGCCAAAGAGGAGTTTATTTGTCATATGCCCTGTTAATATCACTTTTTAAAATAGATCCAGATGGTCTGAAAATAATCAGACATATTTATATCAACACAGCTTTCTATCTCTGACAACTGTGGTGCATGTTGCCAAGGAGGAAATGAAAGGGACTCGTTTCTGCCAGGTCAGTCGCCCTGTGCATGTCACTATGTGGTGGGGACAATACCACCATGAGTGAAGACAGCAAAAGAAACACTATTGAGAATATGGGTTTAGAAATTGTTGCAAAATAGTGATAAAGAGGTAATTGGAAATACATTCTCATCCCAAGTTTATTGAACCGTATTTTCAAACTGGAATAAAGGTTGAAATTATCGTGGTTACCAATAGCAATTTAGAAATTACAGGCCAGCATACTATTCATGTAACTTGTAGAGCTAATGTAGTGGCGAAGACTGCTATTTGCCCACCAAAAGCTCCCAATGTTCTATTTGGCAGGGTTGCAGGTTGGAGCTGTCTGACAGAAAGGAATGTTTCATAGACTCCCTTGCAGCTGGTTGTAGCTCTGGGACTTACCTCTCCCCAAGAGAAATGTGGACAAACAGAAGTAGAGAGTACCCCTAAGCTCTGTAGTCACATGCTGGAAATGACAAGGAGCATGCTCTATCAGCCTGCTTCCTGGAATGACTGAGGGGCCAGAGCAACCTATCAGCCTGAAATGTTCACCTCCGAATTCCTACACGAAAAACTTCTATTCTCTTCAGATCACTGAATTACTTGGAGCCTCTTGTTACAGCAGCTTAGCGCTCCCTATCCAACAAATCACAGTCTAAATTTATTTTAATATTGGCCATGGGGTCCAAAATTTATCTGTGTGTAGGCTTCACAAATGATTTTATTGGTGACAATGGTTGCATTTAGTTTAAGAGCTTTTCAAAAATGCATTAAATTGTAACTATGTGATGGGATGGAAGTGGTCGCTAACACTATGGTGGTACATGATAAACTTACACAATGTTATGTGTCAATTCTATCTCAATAAAGCTGGGGAGGGGGATACATACTGTAGCAATACAAAAGCAGTTAAGAAGCAATTTTATTTCATACAAAATAGATAGTTACATACTTAGTGCTAATCACTTATCACTTGAGAATAAGTCAATGAACATAGTGGAATCTAACAGACTAAATTAGCCTTCATAACTACATGGATACAATCAGACAGCACATCTCTACAGTTACTCTGATTAGATATGAGATCATGGCTCTTAGCTTCCTTTACAGCAATTTGATTTAAAAAAAAAATACTTTGACAGATAGCAACAGATCAAAACAATTGACCAGAAATGGATATGTAGCCAGAAATTTGGGGGATTCATAAATTAATTTCCCAAATTCAGACATACTGTGACTTCTGGGAGAGCATAGCATAACTCACTTCCTGTTCAATAGATTTTTTAGAACTTAGTCAAATTGAGAAATCAAATGATTCAGACCTCTGCTGAGTATTTTCACTCCAAAGGGTGCATCTAAAGCTTAAAAGGAAAAGGATACATAAAAATCTTTACCCTTATCTGTAGTTATCCGGTGAGATTATGTAATCCCACTGAACAGAGGACAGCTCTATGAAGAGAGCTGGGTATGGACTCTCAACACCCTCCACTTCATTCTCAGAGGCAGGGTAAAGCTGGATACCTAGACTTCCTAGCAGAAATCAGCATCTCTCTTGTTCTCTTCTGGCATATTGAAGATATGTGTGATCTGATGTCTTATCATTGTGAGTTATCATGTGAATTCAGTAAGATAAAACTTTAAGCACACTCTTCAACAAAGTCTATGGCCTTGCCATCCAACTGTTTGTAAGAATCTGCATGCTTCTTCAACTTTGAGAAATATCCCTAAGATTCACGGTGAATGTGAGTAAATAGCTTCCCAGTTGAGCTCTCACGTCATGCAACAAACCTGACCACACAGGGCAGAACAAAGGCCTCCTGGCACTGCAGTAGGGCTAGATGTAATGAGTTTCATTCTGGACATATGTGGGAACTTTTTTATTTCTTTGTCTCTGGGACTTTTAGGCAAGTAAACTTGGCTTTTCTGTGTTTGGATTAAATGGCAAATATCTGGGACTATATACACCTACCAACCAGTATTGTAAGTTTCCAAAGAATGAGTACATGGTAAAATCCCTTCAAAACAATACCACATTTTTACATAGAAATGGCATGAAGGCCATGCCCAAAGGGAGCACTAAGGATAACCTGGAGAGCAAGACTCACTTTCTTCATCACCAGTGTCCTCAATCTTTTGAGACAGTATAGATGCATCCTTCAGGACTGTGCTGCCCTTTAGATGTATAAGGCACAGACAATTGAGCAAACTTCAAATGATTCCATGACACATCCTCTGGAATTATTTTGTTTTAAAAAATCTGAGAATCCTACTTATTTATTTGCCATTTTCTCCTAGAAACCCAAAGCCTAAGTAACCATAGGTGTTGGAAGCCTTCTTGTTAATTAGATTCAAAAAACATTCTCCACTGGAACTACAAGAATAGAAATTATTTAGTCTCACAAAATCTTTGTCTGATCACTTGTCCTAACTGGTTTTGTGCAAAAGACCCAGTTAGAAAATGTCTTTATTGAAGTTCTCAGTGACTGCAGGGCACAGAAGTTCTCCTCACAGATCAGCTCATGTCCATGAGTAGGAAGGAAGAACTGCCCTTGCAAAAAACACCAGTGAAAAATCTGATGAAAAAAGGTTGGGGGGAGGGGGGACAAATACTGAATGCTTCAAGACAGCCAGGGTCTTGCTGGAGGGTTTTATTTTTCCATCTGTACAATGGATATAGAAGAGCACTGTCTACTCTAGACTCTTGTCTTCGTAACTTCGACACTTTAAGCAAGGAAAAGTACAGAGTCTGGAAAGTGGGAGAAATGGTCTACATTCTTATGACATATTTCTTTGAGGAAGGTTCAAGCATTTGTATATATAGGAACTGGGTGACCTACTGTTGCTTTTTCCTGATCAAAATTTTAGGACTTAGGAGGAGTCAGTAAAGGAATCCAGAATAATGCTATGCTAGAACCATTCTCGAAAATCCAGTGTATAATTGAGTTTTATTCATTACAAAATAAATATTACAAATACAACGAAAACAACCTATCTGCCCACCTCTCCCATCTTGCATATATATTTGTTTTTTGTTTGCAGTGGATGCTTCCGTGGTGGGGCTTAGGGGTTCCCATTTGGACCATACATAATGTCCTAGCGGATGTGACATGATGTACTTCCATGTGGGGGCTTCTCAAAATCGCTCCCCATAAACCCCAGCATTATTCTCCCACCAACACTGGATGACACATCTCACCTCTCCCCCACAATCCTTTACAGCACTATGTTATCACCTTTGAGAACATCTTGCTAATTTCCAGGGTGCATTTTGGTGTTAATTTTTATTTCAGCACCTAAAACAATGCTTGACCCAGAGAAGGCAGGCAATACACATTTGTTTAATGAGTCATTTCCTTTGATTACTGATTTAATAATTGCTTTGTATCTGTATTTTCTATTCATGATTCTTCTTTTGTAAATTTTTTTAAAAAATATTTTTCCCAGTACTTCGGGTGTGATGGTGGTTTATTTTTCCTTACTGACTTTTGAGAATGCTTTTATCTTTGTTCTCAAACCTTTAAAAATCTCTCTTATCTAACTTTTCCATTGTCTCCTTTTGGTTTCCTAAATATATAATCATGTCATTAGCAAGTAATAATTTCAGCACAAATTTCCCCAAATTATTCACCTAATAGTTTGTGTTACTTTTTGTATTGATTGATCTTAACATCTAAAAAAACGTTGTATTTTTTTCAAAAAAAAGTTATAAAGGCAGAAAGGTAAGGATATTGCTAGAGCAGGTGTCATAAAACTGTTCTGTAAAGATCCAGAGATCAAAAATTTCAGGCAGGACCCAGAATCTATCACACATCCTTCTTTTGTTTTGGGGGCTTTGTTGGTGGCATTGCTACTGCTGTTCTCTTTTTTTAAATCCCTTAAAAATGTAAAGACTTTTCTCAGCTTAGAAAAAGAAGAAGAAGAAAGAAGAAGAGGAGGAGGAGGAGAAGAGAGAAAAAATAAAAGAAAAAACCACATCTTGACCCATCTGGCCCACGGGCTGTAATTTACCAAACCTTGCCCAGCTTCATGCCCAGGTTTGATACTCTTGCTTTAAGGCTGACAATCATCCTACAAGGGGTCTGTCTCAGGGTCACCATAGGAAGGAACAGTATTTATCACTTGGGTTTTTGTAGTCAATCTCAATGATTACAAGCGTTTCCCTCTTCACGTTACAGCTGCGACATTTGCAAGCTGCATCTTCTCTGATGCAGAACCATCTTACAACCCGTCAAGTAGTCCTGGGATCTGCAGAAGGTCCTTTCAATGTAATACAGAGTTTTCTTTGCAAGCGTTGCCTTTTGTGTTGAGATTGATCTAAATTCATTATATACCACGGATGTGCAGCACTTTGTTGTCCTTCACTAGCTTTCTGAATTAAGATCAGAGTAGTCATAGGAAAGTCATTACAAAATAAATATTTTATTACAAGGAGGGTGTGTTTCCACCCTCCTTGTAATGCCCAGTCAAGTTTTATAGTTCTGAGACTACTGATTCTGAGAAAATCTGAAAACCATGAATTTGGCTCTGACATCTTTTTTGGAGAAAATTCTTTAACAACTTTTACAATTTTTCCTAATGTTATTTGTTTACCTCTTAGGTCTAGATTTTACAATTTATCTTCCCTACAAATTGTCCATTTTATTTAGATTTTAAAAACTATTAACAAAACCATATATTACATTTTTTTAATTAATGGTTAATCTGTTTGCTAAATCTTCTGTTCCATTCATTTGTTGATATTAGATTTCTTGTGTTCTGGAAGCAGTAAAAAGTATACGGTCTGCTATATGGAGACCTCAGGGGCACTGACATGATTCATTAAGGGGTTACCAGAGAAAGGATGTGTCACACACTTGGGATTTTCTATGATTAACCAGGCTTTTATCCTCCACAGTTGGACCACAGAATGGTGCGTTTTTCTCCCTTCCTCAAGTGCCATATTCTGAGGCTCCAAAGCCTGAGGGCTGTCCTTCCTCATAATCTGGTCTAAGGGCTCAGTCTTTCCTCAAAATCTGCTCTCCCGAGGCGGCAAGGAAGTGAGAAACCTCCTCTCAAAACAGCTAGAGGTATCATGATCAAAGTAACCCACTGCCCCAGGAAACAAAGAGCAAGAGTGGTCCATCTCAGGAGTTTCCTTTTATTCCCTGAGAATACTCAGAATACTCAGAGAATTCTTAATTCATTATAAAAAAAATAATTGCCATTTCACTATGGTTTGTACTTTGGATGTACTTTTGGAGGATATGGCCTCAATAAAAAATAAAATCAATAAAACGCTGGGTTGCTTAATTTCACATACCAACTTGCCTGGGATGCCCAGATGACTGGTAAAACGTTATTTCTGGGTGTGTCTGTGAGGGTGTCTCCATAAAAGATTATCATTTGAATCAGTAGGTTGAGTAAAGAGGATCCACCCTCACCAATGCAGGTGGACACAATCTAATTCATTGACAGTCTGAATAGAACAAAAATGCATCAGAAGGGTGAATTTACTCTCTTCTTAAACTGGGCATCCATCTTCTGCCTTGAGACTTGATGCTCTGGGTTCTCAAATTTATACTGGAAGTACACCACCAGCTTTCCTGGACCTGCAGTTTACAGATGGCAGATTATAGGACTTCTCAGCCTCCATAATCATGTGAGCCAATCTGGAGGATTGGGTCACATCCATATCTCTCTCTCTCAGAAAAAAAAAAAAAAAATATATATATATATATATATGTGTGTGTGTGTGTGTGTGTATATATATATTCCCTATTGGTTCTGTTTCTCTGCAGAACCCTGACAAAAATAAAGAGATTTATTCTGAAGTTCCAAAACCATAAGTATGGGATGCCTGGGTGGCTCTGTCAGTTAAGCATCTGCCTCTGGCTCAGGTCATGATCCCAAGGTCCTGGGATCGAGTCCCACATCAGGCTCCTTGCTTAGCAGGGAGCCTACCTCTCCCTCTGCCTGCTGCTCCCCATGCTTTGCTCTCTCTCTCTCGCTATCTCTCTCTCTCTGACAAATAAAATCTTTACAACTACAAGTAAATCTAAGAATGAAGGATGCAGGTCTAATCACTACCTAAAATGATTAAAGTCAAGAGAATCAACAGTTGTAGCTTGTCTAGATTTTTTAGCTTTGGAATGCAAGCCCATAGAATTTAGGTGATAGGTACGAAAAAAAAATGCACTATGGGCATACAATAAGTGTACAAAATTGGTGGATTACATCCTACTGCCTAAATGCATCTGGTTACACCTAGACTTTGTGCAGCATTTATATGCTAGAGATTACCAACAGCTTAAAATAGACATTGAACGATATTTGAATCATTTTCCTTTCCTCCTACATAGTGGACAAGTGTCTTAACCTTCTCATATGAATTAAGAAACTACCAAACTTAGAAGAGCAGAATCACTATATTAAATATTATATTGTAAGCAAACTACTTATATACAGCTATTAGCAACATTATACTGCATAATTTATTAACCAGTAGTAATATTTTATTACTATGGTAGATTATAATTTCACTATAATTATAAATTATTTGTTTATAATTTGTTAAAATGAACAAATAGTTGATAAAATATTACAATTAAATAGAAAAACCTTGTAAAAATGCATTGTCATCAGTTTGGAAATAAAACACATTAAATATGAAAATAACCAACACTAGGAAGTCTGAATCTTAGAGTCTTAACTCAGCAGCATCTACATAACTTTGTTTACTTATCTGAGGAAATCTTGCTCTCTTTGGCTAGTAACAGTTTTACTGTTAGTAAAATCCATACATGCTCCTAAGATCCACTCTAAGATGGTACTTTATTCTAAGAATGGCAGGAGGATGGAAGGATGCATCCCCTCTAAGGAGATGGGCAGACGAAGCAGTGTGCCATCATTGCCCAGATGGGGGGGAAACCTGCTGATGCTAGCTGGAGCTCTTGGGGCTTATGTTATAGCTGAACCTGCTCCTCCTCCAGGGGACGGGGTGGAACATCATGTGAAGTCAACACTGCTGATCTAAAGGGCTAAGAGACAGAGCTTCCCATGCCAGAGCATAAGGAGAAGGAAAGAGTCCAATGCAAATTCACTCTTTCATACAGAAATAAAATAGTGTAGTTTTCTTTCTAAAGCTAATCTCCTTGTGTGTTATCCAAGCACAAATGGATGCTATTTGAGTCCATGCCTATTATAGAGACTAAATCTCACTTAAGAATCTGCAATATACACAGGTATTAGAATGGACAGATGTACCACAAATTACATTTAAACCATCTTCCTCCACCAAAAGACTCTGCTTCATCTCTGCTTTTGAAAAGTCCCATCTCAGAACAAGAGAGAGGAACTCACTTATAATAGGTCTTATTCAACATATATCAGAGAGCATTGCAAGTGTTTGACGTAATTATCTCATTAACTAACAATTGACCAGTCTATATCAGGTTTAACAAATACAAAACAGAGGCTCAGGGAGGGCACATGCATCCAGGATACGGTCACTCCTGGACTCCTTGCCTTGTCACACGCTCCCACATTCCCCCCCATCCTCCCAACTAAAACTCCCACATACCCAACTCTCCTGAGTTCTAGCAATCTGCACATTTCATTCATCCTTTTTATTTACTTTTCTTTGAGGGAGTAATTACTTGTTAATGAACTAATTATACATATTTACATGTGATATCTGGTATAATTATAAATTATTTGATAGATGCTTTATTGTGTCCACTTTTCAAATATGGAGATAAGAACCACGATATTCGAATACTGGGAGTTAGAACATGTGAGCCCTGATTTGTCTTACTACATGACTGACAACTGCTCTCCTCCACATCTCTGTAGTGCACTGTGTGGGTATCCCAACCAACCACATGTGTGGCTCTAAACTATTATAGTCATTCCGCAACTCAGGTGAGTGATTTGTAAGACTCCTAGGAAGGAAATGAGCTGCAAATTAGAAACTGTAAGATTGAAAATTGGAAGACACTAATACACAGTGTGAATAGCCAATGGCTAGCAGGTCTTTCTAGAAGATTTGGAATTGTATGATTGATTTTGAAATTGTAGCTTGCACAGGTGATGCTCTAATTTGTGGGATTATGGGCTGTGTAACCATGTCAGGTGAAACAAACCTACTACTTGAAGGTAGAGATTCACTGGAAGATGGGCTGCCTCCATAATTTGTGGGGACCAGTGCAAAATAAAACGCAGGGCCCCTTGGCCAAAATTATAAAAATGTGAAGATAGTGACACAAGAACATTAAACTCACGCAGGGCACCGTGTGCCTGCATAGGGCGCTCACCCCTGCAGCTGCCCTGTGAAGGCAGCTCAGCATTTCTCATCAGTCTCTGACTTCTGCGTTTTCTCTAGTGTCTGAGTGCAGACTTCCTCCAACAGGTTGTGGGCCCCACAAAGGCGTACAGAGCCCAGGTTATGGTGAACAGTGGGTGCAGGGGCCCTGAGGATCATGGAGGAAAGTCAGGGACTGACTATACCAGAAGAACCCCAAGAGCCATGAAGCGAAACAGAGAAGGAGACAGATGGGGGAAATGGACCACTTCATCAAGATCTTCAGGGGGTGAGATACAAACCTTGTGCGGGTATGGGGCAGAGAGTTAGAAGGAGCAAGTCCCAAGGTCGGATGTGCCAGGTTTAGGCACAGCAGAGGGTCAGGGGAGATCCTGGAGGAGCCCGGGGCTCTGAGCTAATCCCAGCCCTGAGCTTCGCCTTGCTGGAGGAGTCTGAGGCCAGTGGTGCGACTACCTGGACGGCACATAAGTCACATTGCACTCACAGTAATGAACACCCCACATCTCGGGGTAAGATATAAATTCAAGGTGACAGATGGTCATTTAAAAGGAAGACGTCTTTCTTTTTAAAGAGAATTACAATGCCAGCTCTCAGGGAGCCAATCAACGTTATGATTTCATGATTTTATATTAGCATGAATGGCCATCTCAGGAGACTGAAACCCCCATCTTTTTCTCAAATAGCTAAAATCCTCATGTTTCCTACCATGGGACTGGGTGGAGGAACACAAACAGTGAGACTCTGGCAGCCCTGCCTGCGGTCCTCACGGAGGGGCCGCACTCACTTGGACTCTCCTGAGCCTGCAGGTTCCTCTGCTCTCCAGGGCACATTCCCAGAAGACTCCACTGCTGGGGCCAGACTACCTCCCTGGGGCCTTTCTAAACAAATTCCTGTTTAGGCATCTGCTCATGAGGTCTGCAATGGGCCTGGCACTTGGAGTTTATGAGGTTTCCCCAGAGATTCTGATGTCCACCTAGTCCAATGCTGAAGGCTCTGGATCAGAGGGTGGGCTGGCTCTGAAACCATGTCAGTGACCACCCTCAGGAAGGAGACAGAGGCTGGGTATCCAGGCCCTCAGCAGAGTAATGCGCACCTGAGAGGCATAAGTTCTACCTCCAGGGGCAGCAGGGATGTGGCGCTTGGGTGGTCATCTGCAGGTCCTCTGCTGGAGCCTCCTCCCAGGCTGCAGCAGACCCTCCCCCCCAAGATGGAGCCTCACTCTGCCCTTGCTAGGGTGTCGCCTCACCCCTCTCACACAAAGTAATAACCCTGTTTTGTGTCATCACTTTACTAAATATAAATGAGCGGTCCTCAATTCATTTGCTTGGACCCCCACTCACCTGAGTCTCTAATTTTCTGTAATTCAGTTGTTTTGCAAATTAAATTCTTATTCAGGTTCAGAACATTTAGCAAAATGGCCTCTGATTAAAATCTAATAGACCTAAATAAAGATAAACTATACAATTAAGTTTTGTCTCCTGGGCTGAGGCAATCCATCTTGACTCCACTTCTGGCCCACAAATAGATTCACACTGCGTCTTCCAGATCAGCAAAGTCGGTAGCAGCCCAATAGCAAATCCAGTAGTATTTCCAGCTCGTTTCTTTTAAGACAGAGCCTGGCCATGACCCTCTGTAGCTGAAAATGGTTTTTAAAGATGCTTATGAAGTATAAATTTGAAAAACTTAAAACTCTGTATCGCCAAATATGTTTCAAGTATTGAAAATTCCCTTTTCCGTATTCAATACAAAGAATGTCAGTACAAATGGAGCCACCTTTGTCCTTTAGCTGAGTGTTTTCTCATGCAACAAACATATGAGAACCAAGAATCATGAACATGTATCTGAGTTGTATAATTAATTATGATATGACCTTGGGGCTCCCTCTAAGCCCCTTTGTGGGGCACACAAGCTGTTGGAGGAAGTCTGCACTCAGTCTGACAGCCAGTACTGAGAACTATAGTAATGAAGGCACTGGGCCTCATTCTTCTTCACTGAGTCTGCAGATAATTATGATGGCCTGTGAGGGTGCCTTGTATCCTTTACATAAGTGTGCACCCCTGGACTTCTTATTCCTCAATAATGCTGGTGATATAAGAAGCACAAGACTGGAAAGTCTCAGTGAGTATACAGACACTTGACCAGAATGTTCCTTTAGAACACAGCCTAACGATGCCCAATATGCTGGATTTTAAATGAATGTGTGGTGGTTTATCTCTGGAAAGCAAGCGAGCATGAACAATTATGCAACTAGCTGAGTAAGCAACTGATACCATATGGTCCCACTGAAGACATTATCTTATGCTGTCCTTAGCCATCTTAGAGTATTAAAGAGAAGTCACTGAAGAAAGATTCTAAATAAATAATAAAATATATAAAACAAGAAAGACACAGAGGCATAGCCATGATTAACAGTTGAGTTTAGGTATAATTCGTCCTGAAGACATCATATTATTCTAAGCATTTATGAGCTGCAGATGTGCCTGATGATATTTTACCTCCAAAAGAAGGCTGGAAGACAAAAGTATAATGAATGTTTTCTTCTACTCCAAGACTGGAATAACATTATAAAAGCACGTGCCTACTTTCTGACCTCCTTTAAAAAACATGCCTCCCATATTGGAGAGCAATGAAACATGAACATGAGGTGACTTTGAAACTGGAGTTCAGAGAATTTCCTATCAATGTATTAAAGAGCAAAAGAAGTATGGAGGATAAACCTTCTCCTGTAACACAGAACTGCAAACCAAAGACTGATGAGGAAACAGCATGTGTATAAAGATGTGTGGTAGGTCTTCCCCATCTTTATACACACCCCGTCTCCTTGTCAGTCTTTGGTTTGCAGTTCCAAGAGCACAGTGGCTCGAAGCACAGCGGAGGAAGTTTCGTGGCTGTTTTCACACTGGTGGAGAAAACAGGAATAGGCCAGAGAGACACTGAAGAAGAAGAAATAATTTAAGAAGAATATAAGGACTCAGGGCATGCCTGCCTGCTCCCTGTCATCATTCTAAGCTCTGAACTTTCCACAGTTCTCAAGTCAAGCTAACATCCACCCCCCTGCGCTGACACAGCAAACATAATTAACATCACCATTTGCAGACGAAGAGATTGAAACTGTGCTCCAAAGTTAGGCAGGGTTTCTCTGTATACTTAGGATTAATTGGCCTGTTGGTAGGGATAGGGATAGCTGCAAAGTGAGGGAAAGCCACCCTGCAGAGGGCACACTGCCCCTGGGGTGGACAGACGTGGGCATGGGTCTCAGGCCAGGGTCTAACTGCACTTGGTTCCGTCTCTGAAAAGATGCTGGTCATACTGACTTCATGGCGCTCTGTGAGGACTAAATGAGATAATTTGGGTAAATTGTTTGGTGGGTATTGGGAACTCAGTTCCATTCCCTCTTTCACTGAACGCACATCTACTTTTGATAAAGCAAAGTAGTGTGATGGCTGACGTCCCTTGATACCCAGCAATTTCAGCAGATTTATGGTTTTGTGCTCTAGCCAGAAGCTGTTTAAATTGATTGTCGCCAAAGCATATATCACTTCATTCATTCCAAATAGTCTATCTCGTGGTAGACGCTAGGTGCACTCCAGAAAGAGGAAATGGATGAAGTATTGGGCTGAGTGCAAACCAATAAGGATGGAGCATAAGGTAGCAACTTTCTCAAGTCTGTTCTCCTGGTCAGAGCCGGTGAGATGTTTTGCCCTTCTTTGAGTGTCTGGGATGTGCCATGCAGCACACAACGCGAGCGCTTTGCGCCTACTGTTCCTTCCTATTCAGGATGCCCCAATGCCCACCCCAGGCCTCCCACCACCTGCTCCCCTGGTTAGCTTCAACTCATCTCTTCAGAGCTCATGAGTTCCTTGAGGAATCCTCTGATGATCTCTGATCTAGGTCAAGCTCCATCATAACGTCGCTTCAAAGTTGCTCACTCCATTTCTCCAAATAACTCACCTCAACTTGTATAATAATCTGTTTCAGTGGTTATGTGAATTCATGACTACTTTACCTTCTAGGTTTTATAACCTTGATTTCAGAGGCTATGCCTAGTTTTGGTTTGCAGTTCCAAGTGCACAGCGGCTCAAAGCACAGCAGAGGAAGTTTCATGGCTGGAGAAAACCAGCAGAGTGACTGTCACAAAGCAGGTGTGTGGTCATCAGCTTCTAAAATGGCTCCTAAATATCTCCTCCTCCTGGCATTCTAGCCCTTGAGGATATCCCCACCTATTCTGTGGGTTGGACCTAATGGTATGCTCCTAATGAACAGGATATGGCAGAAGTGATAGGGTACCACCTCCAAATTAGATGATACAAACTTGCCTCTTACACACCTCCTCTCTCTCTCCCCAATCCTTCCTTCCTTCCTTCCTTCCTTCCTTCCTCACTCTCTCTGGCCTCACTCTAATAAAACCAGCTGCCCTGCGGAGAGGCTGATGTGGCAAGAACTGAGAGAGGCTCCAGCAAAGGCCAGCAAGGAACTGAGACCCTGAGTCCAACAACCCTTGAAGAACCAAGTCCTGCAAACAGCCACATGAGTGAGACCAGAAATGGATCCTTCCCCCAACTCCAGTCAAACCTTGACATGTCTGTAGGTCTGGCCTTATTTGCAGCCTGTGAGAGATCTTGGAGCAGAGATGCCAGCCAACTGTGCCTAGATTTCTGACCATATAAACTGTGAGACAAGAAATATGCCATTTTAAGTCACTGTTAGGATAATAGGTTATGCAGCAATAGGTAGCTACCCATAATTAACTGTATACTCCTGACCTGATGGAGAAATACATACTGATGGACAAATGCATATTTACATCCAAGCAACAGGGAAAAAAATGTGTTTTTCTGAGTTGTAGAAAAATGAAGCAGCCCACCAAATTCAATTCAATCAACAATTCCTCCTGGGCTTTGCTGAAGAAAGCATTACTACAGAAGTGATAGATGTTGGAGTTGAGCTGAAAAGATGGAAATCATTTGTCTGGGCAAGGAGGAGCTTTCAGACAGTGGAAGAAGCATATACAAGGTAATCAGTTTCAGGTAGAGCAAAAGATAGTTACTGAGCATCTGCTAAGGGCCAGCCATTGAGCCCTGCAAATGTAAGACCCCACCCTTAAAGGCTTGTCACTAAGTACAGCACACAAACCTACAGAGAGAAAGGCAACAGTGGTATCTGCTAAGTGTCTAACACACGTCTGTACCAGGCTTTGTGATCGCTCTGGAAAGAGTCTCCTGCCCAGCCTGGAATATGGCAGAAGACTGCCTGGGAGGAGAAGAACAGTAAGAGTTATACAGGCAAAGAGAAAGGCTGAGAGCATTCTTGGTGGAAGCAATGGCACCAGCCAAGGGACAAAGTCCCACGAATCTTGTGGAGAGCCTGACGTCCATGGCAAGGAGTTTGGAGCTGAGCCTGGAAGCATCATTCACATTGAAAGAATGTGAACAAGCAGTCATGAGGAGTGGTCGGGAGCCCCCAGGCTGGGGAGCCTCCTGCAGTATCACCCCAGCAACACTTGGTGATGTGCCAGCAGGTGGAAGGGAAGGCAGGGAGCCAGGGATGGTACCCAGGGAAGGGGAGCCAGCTGTAATCACACAACCACATGAAAGAGCAATAAGGCTTCCTCAAAATCTTTTCAGCAGAGGGCTGGCCAGCTTACTTTGCACATTCTGGAGGATGCATAGGACATGGCAGCCATGTCCAGGAAGGAGAGAAAAGGAAGCAGCCAGAGTCCGAAGCAGCAGGAGGGAGCTGCAGCATTCTAGGTGAGGGATTTTCAGACAGGTTCTATAGGCCCCAGAAGGCAGGTGGCTCCCTGAGGTGGTGGAAGGGTCCAAGTGGCATGGCTCCAGCCTCCCTCCTCCTACTCGCCTCAGAGAAGCTCCAACATCCACTCATTTTATGTATTTTGATTCTGTGTAAGAATTTAGAAAATAGTGTGTGTGGCTGGGGAGGCTGTATAGCTACTCTGTTGAAATTCTCTAGTTCAGGTGAAAAATCAACAAATAATGAGGTCTCCTATCAACAGCGAGAGTGGGGATGCAGAGGGGATCCACCAGGGCAGTCCTGTGCATCAAGCTAGGCCACCAGCGTGCTGCATCCCCACACACAGGTCTGGTATCCAAGAACCTCATTCACTGAGGTCAGTTTTGGCTCTCTGCCTCAGTTTCCTCTAAAGAAATCACACACCACAAAATAAGACCCAAAACAGGAGACCTGCCTTGCATGTAGAACAGGGCTGTTTTTGGAGGATATCACCCTTCCTTCATGGATATGAAGACCTATTTGAGGACTTCTTTTTTTTTTTTTTTTTTTTTTAAAGATTTTATTTATTTGAGAGAGAGAGCATGAGAGACAGAGAGCATGAGAGGGAGGAGGGTCAGAGGGAGAAGCAGACTCCCTACTGAGCAGGGAGCCCGATGCGGGACTTGATCCTGGGACTCCAGGATCATGACCTGAGCCGAAGGCAGTCGCTTAACCAACTGAGCCACCCAGGCGCCCCTATTTGAGGACTTCTTATACCACTTTATGGACCATGAGGCTCTATCAGGGACTGCAGTGACCTAAGTCCTTGGACTGACAGCACTCTTCCTCTCACTGTGTCTTCCTATGGCTGCAGAGATAAGTTTAGAGTTCTGACTTCATGCTGGTAGCATCACCTGTGCAGCATACCTGGTGACAAGACGTATTTGAAAAAGTAAAAGACACAAGGTCAAAGATGATTCTGACTTGGTCCATTCGTTTTGACTGGCTGGTTTTGCAAATGAGTATGTCGCTAACAGTATGGAAACCAAGAAGCAGAAGTTTGGATTGGCAAGTTTGGTGTTCAGTTAAGAATTTGCTGAGTGAGGAGTATACCAGATAGCCATACAAGATCTAAGAAGAAGTCAGAAATCATGTCTACAGCTTAGGCTAAAAAAACCTCACAAGATGTTCAAATCATATAATTTTCCAAATAAGGAACACTGTGTACAGTGCATAGAGCATCTAATGTCTCTCTCTTCTGTGGCTTTTAGTCTGCCCAGCACTGCTAGACAGAGAGATTTTTAGCAAATATAGTCTACAGATGCTCCTTAAATACTGGATGCTGGAAGAGTTTTCACCTAACAGCGCACATGACAGAAAGGTCCACTCCTCGTAGAGAAGGGGTCTTGCTGGTCAATTTCATCAAAACAGAGTTATTCAGAGAAGACTGGACAATTCCAGAAGGAGGAAGAAAGGGAAATTGAATTCACAGGGTCACTTTTTTTTTTAATCTCATGTAAATTCCTTTTAAAAGCTTAAACCTTAATTGCTTTCCTCATTCAAATGTCTTTCTTGAAATCTTTAACTTGTAACTTTGAGGCCAAAAGAAAAGAAAGGAAAACAGTATTTTACTGCTTTCTTTGATAATTCATTTTCATTTCCTTGCATAGCTCCAAGGATGAGTCTATCTTTAGACTTCAATATTATGAAAGAGAAGATTAGAGTCTAGAAACAAAAGGTGAGTGAGTGCAAATCATTGACACAATCAATTGTTGGCAGGAAATTTTAAGAGTTTTTTTCAGTATTATAGAATTTCCCCGTTGTGTCATAGGCTCATGAAACTGTATGACATTTACTATAGAAGAGATCAAAAAGGGCACTTCATGCATGTTTCTTCTCCCCAACATTGCCCCCAGCACCTTGGTTTCCACTGGGCCCTTCAGTGACCTGGGAGCAGCCGGCTCTGTCCTCTGGGAGTAAAGGTACAACCTGCTTGCCTCCAAGGCCCAGCCGTTTGCTTCATTCCAGTTCTGTCCTCTTGCAAGATTTCAGGCGTTCTTGGGTGGACGAAGAAAGAGTGGGCAATGTGGTTTATGCAGACTGGAGTGTGTCTCAGGATCCTCCTAGCCCTAGGTGCCTGCCTGGCAGCCTAAGAGCAGTGAACTCAGCAAATGGTGGTGGATAAGCTGGACTCCCAACCTGCCTGGGACATGCACCTCGTCCTAACTGGCCCAGCTCTGCTCTGCTGCTGTAAGCTGCGGGGCAACACCAAGTGCGGGGACATGCACAGTGGGGCAGCTGTACGACCAAAGGAAAGACTTGGCCAAGTCAGCAAGGACATGAGAACCAAGGTGAACAATGTGAGGATGGCAGAAGCAGAAAGGGGGATGAAAGTGTCTAAATAAGGAAGAACTTCCTAGAAAAATACAACTGGAAGCAGATTCTCTTAGGTAAGTGGCTATGTAAGTGTAAGGGAACTCCACAATGGGAGTTTCTCAGGACTAGTCTAGAGTAAGACACCCATATTTAAAAATAACTTCTCTTTAATTTCAAAGTTGAATTAATTCTTACTATTTATTACATTCTTTCCACTTGATTACTTTCTTACAACTGAATTTCACAAACCTGTACACATTTATTAATCCTCTTCTATGTGCACAGAACCCTGGAAAATGACAGCAAGAGACAAAAACAAAACAAAACAAAATAAAACCAGTTCCCAAGAACTGAACTCCTGGAGCAGTTAAAAATGTTAGGGGTCAGACATATATTCCCCTAGTAGGAATATGAAGAAGCATGTGCTGAGCACCACAATTGAGGATTTTTGTGTTTGCTTTTTTTTTTTTTTTTTTTTTTTTTTTACTGCAATAGTAGAAGCAAAAAAGGAATCCACTGAATGGCAGTGGTGAGGTGTCTTCAGAGTATGGGAGCCTTGAGTGAATGTGATCTTTACAGAAAGAAAAACTGGACAGTCATTCCAGGAGATGAACAGGATGAGCAGAGGCCTGAGCTAGGAAAGGGAAATTGGGGGTAACGCTGTTAGTTCAGCATGCCTAAAGCATCATGTTTCTGGGACTGCAGTGCGTAGTGAGGCTGAAAGAGGCTAGAGGGAAACTGTACAAGACCCACAGTGCTGGCTGGGGAGCCTTTATTCCATGGACACCTGGGACCCACACAAGGTGTTCCAACAGAGGAGCAGTGAACTGAGTCCCACCTCCAGGAAGACAGCTGGAGCACCTGTGTGAAGGTGATATGGGAGAGAAAGAATACTGTACACAGGAAAGCCAGTCAGGAAACTGAAGTAGCCCAGAGAAAACAGGTGGGAGCCTGAAGAGAAAGCAGAAGAGATCAAAGATACAAACAAAGAAAATAGTTCCTGGAGCAAAGTTCCAGGGAGCAGAAGGAGCGCCGTGAATGGGGGAGGGAAAAGGACAGGAGGTGGCTGAGGGAGCCCATGAAGAGCTCCTGCCACGGCTAGCCTGGACAGGACAATGGGCTGGGAGAAGAGAGGCCAGACAACAGCTGCTGGAGCCTGGATCTGTGTCGGGGTGTGTGAAAGGCTGACAGCCCCCAAGCAAACAAGGTGTTCTCTGTTGTCACGTACAGTCCTGGAAGCACAGGGAGAAAGCATGGCATCTTCTCCAAAGGTCAGCCTCTCTTGGTCATCTCCTTACTCTTCACAAATGAGGAAGAGAACACATGCACACATTTTCCTCTTTCTCTGGACATTTCCTGCTCCCTTTGCATCAGTGATCTGCCCTTGGGAGGGCCAAGCTCCAAGCACTCCTGACTGTCCACACTGCACTGCTCACATCCCCCACACCCTGATACTGGGGAGAGCATGGCGGTCGCTCCAAAGTGGGAAAGTTATCAACAGGTTTCATGAAGCTTCTACTGTCCAGGCCATTCTGCTAGCCTCACCACACAGGAAATGTCTGGGCCTGGGGAGTGGTAAGGCCTGGGTCTAGAATGTCACGACTGAGTGAAGCCCTGAGCACAGTGCTATGTTATTCATAATATTCCAGGTGGTTTCTGTAAACTTCAGGAAATTCCTGACTGCACAATGTAAGTTACTTCCATTGTAGCTGATTTGAAATGATGTTTGTGGTTATTTCTATGAAACAAAAATTATCAGAACATCAGATAATTTAGTGGGGAAATAACCCCTAGTCATAGCATTGTGACTTTCAGGAAAATGGTATTTAACTGACACGGTTTTGAATTGCAGCATTTTTTCCAAGAATCCAAATCATTCTAGTAGTTTAAACTGACTGAGTAGTACCTGGAGAGAGCCACAGGCGAACACATTTCTTCCCATTTTCCCAACGCGGGTGTTGTTGATTCTCCCCTTCCAACTGGTTCAGTGAGGCTAGGCACACACATACCCACCTAATATAGACCCATACCTGACCAGCACCATGGCAGGTACTGTAAGAGGCACAAGGATGAGCAAGCAGCCTACAACTTGGGGCCTCTGAAACCTAGATTCAAAGGATAAAGGTGTGACTTCCAGTCAACACCAGTATTTAGTGTTCTGTGCCTGGCATCATGCAGATGCTAGGGTTTGTTAGTGAACAAGATGCTAAACCTAGGAGAAAGGCCAGGACTAAGGTCTCCTTCACAGGTCTCTGAAGGAATCGACCCCGATGCCACCTTGATCTTGGGCTTCCACCATCCAGAACTGTGAGACTGTGATATCCTTCACAGAGACCTGTGAAGGAGACCTTAGTCCTGGCCTTTCTCCTTGCCCTCCAGAATGCACATCCCTAAATATTACCCCCACCATTCTGTTCTCAGAGTGCTTCTATCATTCATCCACACCACTCCACCCACCGAATGCAAGTCTGCTCTGAGTCCTGCATCTGTGCTAGTCAGGGGATGACAGACACACAAGTCCACGCCCTGGCGGACTTCTGAGTCTCATGGGAAAGAGCGATGTAAAACTAAGTGGTTATCACTTATGTGGAGGTGTCCTGGCCACAGCAATGATACGGGGGCCATAATATATGATGTTCATGTTGACCTTGGGATTCACAACCCCTGCAGATCTCACTCAAAGTGTGAAATGGGGCACACTGGCCATGAGGGGCTGACACCAGTGGGTGCCATCCTGGCGAGGCAGGGTGGGGGGGTGGACTGCGATTCTCCCTTCTGTATAATCCCTCACGGCCATGGGTCATGTCCAGTGACCCACACTGACACCCTCCTTGCCTACCTAGGAAGTCTCATTGCTGGTGAGCTGAAAAATGGTCACAGGTCCCAGCTATGGCTCTTGCAGAGCCAGTGAACAGCTTCGTTTCTCAGAATGGGAGATTCAGGAAGCACCATTCACACCTCTAGAACCAGCCTTGGCTTCAAGTCCTCCTTCTACTTACTCTCTGTGGGTGGGTCTTGTACTCTTCATTATTAAGTGGAACGATAATTCCTACTTCCTAGGACTGTCCTAGACCAGTAACATAATATGAAACACAACCTGGCTAGGGGAGTAGCTATACAAAGAGGGAAGCTATGCCTGCTTCCACTGACCTGTCAGTCATCCCTGCTTGTGATGCTGAGTCCTGAGAAAGGGGTAAGGTAGTGGGGGAACTACAGCCTCCTTGAAGCAGCAAGTCAGTGTCACATGGAAAGTGACAACCTCTTATAAATGACCAGAACCTGAAAAATATGGGATGGGCCCTGTCTTACCCTGCTAGGGCTGCCACAATGAAGTACCACAACCTGGGTGGCTCAAACAACAGAATGAGGCGTCTCACAGTTCTGGATGGTGGAAGCCCAAGATCAAAGTGGCATCGGGGTCGATTCCCTCAGAGACCTGTGAAGGAGACCTTAGTCCTGGCCTTTCTTCTAGCTGCTGGGGGCTTGCTGGCCATCTTTGGCATTCCTTGGCTTGTAGATCACTACCCTCATCTTCACATGGTGTTCTCCTTATGCGCATGCCTGTGTCCAAATTTTCTTTTTATAAGAATGCTAGTCTTGTTGGATTAGGGCCCACCCTACTCCAGTAACTAGTTACACTTACAACCACTCTATTTCCAAATAAGGTCACATTCTAATGTACTTGGGGGAAAGACTTCAATAAATGAATTTGAGTAGGGGGGACCTGATGGGGGAGATACAATTAGGCCATCACAGGCCTCATTAACAAGATCTGTAGATGCTATATGCTGCCTCCAGGGAACTGGGTGACAAGGGTAAAGCTGGCCTTTCAACCCTTTGCGTAGTCAGGGTACAGCACTAGTAGTTCTGAAAGATAAGCTACATAATTTACCTGTTTAGTAACTTCCATAGGTTTCCTCCTGAACCTAGAATAAGTTCCAAACACCTTACTGTGTTCTACAAAGCCCCCACTGTGATCTGGCATCAATAAGCAAGCATATCTAGATGTCTCCACTCTCACAAAAGGAAACCTTGAGTGTGTGGTCACATTGATGTGTTTAACTTCTTTGTGGATCTGCCCACAAATTGAAGCCATAGTGCTTGTGTTTGTTCAATGTTTCATGCTATAGGAATTGAACTTGCATAAACACTGTGGCCTTTTGCAGTTTATTACACAAACATTGTGTCCCATTACCTGCCTCAGCATCTGGCACATAGTGGGTGCTCAGTAATATTTATTGGATTAACGAACTCTGTTAGACTGTGAGTCACCCTGACTTCTCCCATTCTTTAATACCTACATGAGGTCAATCATCATGTCTGGGAATTTACATTTCTCAAGTGCACACTCACCTCTATATCCTACCACCACTATTCAGGTTCAGGACTCACATTTCTCACCCTAGACTTGCATAGCAATCCTCAGAGATCTCCCTAACTCAGTCTTGTTAGCCCCTACTGTCATCCTCCACAATCCTACAGGAAGGACTTCTCTGAAAGATACATGTGACCAACCACCCTTAGGAGCCAATAATTGTACCCTGCCACCTGTAGCAACACCTCAGCACAACACACCTGTCCTTCTAATCCCACCACAGGTGCAAAATAAGACCACAACAAACTGAGTGCTATTTCCTGCCTCTAGGCAAGCTGGACCTGTGTGAAGGCTTGTGGGCACTTAATCAAGGTAAGATGCAAGAGCTTCTTCAGATTCTTTAATAGTGAGTCCCAATTCAATAGCCCACCCTTTCAGAAAATGGTTTCTATATACAACAAAAAGAAGATGCTCTTTTCAGAGGTTCATCATGGAGCCCATATTGTGAAGAATGACAGATATTAATTGTGAAATATGCAACAGAAATGGAAAAGTTCAAGATGAAAAAAATAAGAAGCTACTCATACATTTAAAGGAGTTTGTATGCAAGATCACCACTAACAAAGGAGAGATGCTTTATTATCATTACAGATATTTCACTGTTCTTAAGTCACTGAAAAGTTCACATCCATTCACACAATGCACATGAATGCCCCATCCTACCAGGTAATATCTCTAATAACATTTTGTATAAAATGGTAAAAAATTCCAAGACACAAGAGGACAAAGAAAATAAGACATACGGTATAAACTTAAAATGCATAGATTTTACATTTAAGATGTGCCTGTTAGGATAGCTCACACTGATTTCCTTTTTACTTCAAAGGGTGAGTGGTTGTTCTACCATCTTCCGGATGGATAGCCTTTGAGATGGAACATGAGGATTCTAAGCTTTAGCTCCATTAGCCATAGCTTGGGTGATGATATTAATATCCTCCATAGGTTTATTGTCAGGATTAATTTCTTGCAACAGTGGAAGTACTGGAAAAGTGTTAGCTAATATTACTAAAGAGAAGTTAGTCTATTAACTAATAAAATTGTAACCTAATGACATGGCAAAGTGTATGGTGTGAAGGATGTATATGTTTTCACACATAAAGATATACTAATGGGTATGTATGTGGAGAAACAGAGGGTGAAAATGATTTTTGTCCTTTTATTCATTTTACACATACTTATCAGGGCATCAAATACTAGGGGAATCAAAAAGAGATGTGGGTGTTGGCTTCAGGACTCACAGTCAAGTGAGCACCTGCTACAGAATGAGGCTTGCTGGATCTCAGGTTGAAAAAGTCTTTATTTATTTATTTATTTATTTATCTATCTATCTATTTATTTTTAATTATTACATTCAATTAGCCAGCATTTCATACATCATTACTTTTTGATGTAGTGTTTAATGATTCATTAGTTCCGTATAACACCCAGTGCTCATCACTACATGTGCCCTCCTTAATATCCATCACCTGATGACCCCATCCTCCCCACCCCCCTCCCTTCTATATCCCTCAATTTGGTTCCCAGAGTCCAGAGTCTCTCATGATTTGTCTCCCTCTCTGATTTCTTCCCATTGAGTTTTCCCTCCCTTTCCCTGTGGTCCTCCACACTATTCCTTAGGTTCCACATACGAGTGAAACCATATGATAATTGTCTTTCTCTGCTTGACTTACTTCACTCAGCATAATCCCCTCCAGTTCCATCCACGTCGATACAAATGGTGGGTATTCATCCTTTCTCATGGCTGAGTAATATTCCTTTGTATATATGGTATATACGAGAGGCTAAGATTTCAGAGAAAACAAATGATGGGGAAGTGAGCCATACAATACTCATTTGCCCTCAATACATTTACTGACTAGACCTCATAGAAAAGTTAAAAAGCAGTCATAAAAACGGCTTTAAAAGAAGAGCAGAATTGTCGGCTATTTTCTGGTGGCAAAAATATAAAAACTAGAGTTTAGAATCTTTTTGGAGGGGCCCTGGGAAGCATCCCAGGACCTCAGTTGGGACCCCTGGGGAGCTATGCCCTGGAGTAGGAGAGAAACAGAGCCCAACTGTGCCTTGGTAAGACTGAAGACCAGACCACACCAGCTGTGATGTCCAGACATGAGAGGGAACATCACCTGAAGCCTCCACAAGTTTCTGCACATAATCAAAATTATCAGGCACACCAGGAAATGGGGCCAATTAACAAAACAGGCAATAAAACTGGTGCCACAGATAGCCAGATCCTGCAGCTATCAGCCACATTTAATAATTAATGTGTTCAAGGAAATAGATTGCAAGATGGAGAATTTCACCAGAGAACTCACTTAGAAACAACCAAATTAAAATTTTAGAGTTGAAATTAAGAACTCAACAAATGGCTTTCAGAGATAACTGGACACAGATGAGGAGTGACAATTTGCTGAAAGGTAGGCTGGAAGCTTTTCCACTGACTGAAGCGTGGACCAAAGTGATGTCAAAAAGGCCACAAGCATACGGGACAAGTGGAATGTGGGGGAAACATTTAACATGCATGTGATTGGAGTATTAGAGAGTGAAGAGGGAGAAAGAATGGTGCGGAAGCCAGATTTTAAGAAATAATGGCCAACATTTTTAAAAAACTGATGAAAGGTATCAAAGTACAGATGCAAAACTGCTATGAACTGTGAGCACGATAAATGCAAAGAAAACCAAACCAAGGGCGCCTCCAGGGCACTGCAGCCTTCCCTTCCTTTGGACTTTCCTGAGCTTAGATGCCTTCGGAAAAGTTTTATGAAGCAATGGGCAACCTGTAGTAATAACAGATCTTTCTGTAATGGAATTTACCTTCCTCCCTTCTGGGCTTCCATGATTCCACGTGGTCACCTGACTTCACCTCTTAAAACTTCAGCCAACAGCAAGAGGAGCTGGGATGAGGTTCACAGACGTCACAACAAGCTTCACGAGCCCACGTTCCCCGCCTTCCCCTCCTGGCTGCATGTCCTCCCACAGGTTTTATAATTTTAGGCCATGGAGCATATTCTGGTGATGTGTGACCTGTCCTCAGGACCTGTACAGAGGCCCCCTTCATTTCTAGGTAACACGTCATCACAACCAGCTAGTATAGTCACATCATATTGACTCAATCACTATGTGTCTTGGATTTCCTCAGATGACTCAGCACCAGTTCTCTTAAAAATAAAGGCAAAGAAGCCAGGCTGAGAGGGCTACATTCTCTAGGATTCCAACTGTATGACTTTCTGGAAAAGGCAACCGATGGAGACAGTAAAAAGATCGGTAGTTGCTAGAGGTTAGAGCATAGGGATGAGCAGGTAGAGCACAGAGGATTGATAGTGCAGTGAAAATATTTTTATGTGATACAACAATGGTGGATACATGTCATCATACATTGGTGAAAACCCATTGAATGTACAACACCAAAAGTGAACCTTAATAAAAACTACAGACATCAGCTAATAATAATATATCAATATTCTTTCATCAGTTGTAACAAATGTACCATACTAATGAGAGATGTTAATGATAGGAAAAGGTGTGTGTGTGTGTGTGTATGTGTGTGTGTGTGTGTGTGTGTGTGTGTGTGTAGGTACATATGGGAACTCTCTGTGATTTCTGCCCAATTTTTGTAAATTTAAAATTATGCTACATTATGTGAGTCAGAGAATGACAAATACTGTATGATATTCTTATATGTGGAATCTAAAGAAACGGAAATCATAGAAACAGAGTAGAATCATGGCTGTAAGGGGCTGGGAGTGGGGGAAACGGGGAGATGTTGCTCAAATGGTACAAACCTGCAGCATCAAGACGAATAAGTTCTGGGAATCTAACATACAGCATGCTGATTATAGTTAATAATATTGTATTATACACTTGAAAGTTGCTAAGATCTTAAGAGTTCTCATCACAAAAAAGGGGGAGTAACTATGTTGGGTAATAGAGGTATTAACTAACCTTATTGTGGTAATCATTTTGCAGAGTACATATATCCAATTGTCAAGCTGTAAACCATAAACTTATACACTGTTATATGTCAATTCTATCTCAACAAAGCTGAGAAAATATTTTTAAAGCTGCTCTAAAAAAAATAAAGTCTATTAATTTTTTTTAAAAAGGAAAACAATTCTAACATTACATTCACTCTGAGCCTTTATCATCTCAACTTCCAAATTAAAGCTGAAACTCCGTAAGTGCTGCAGCTGTATTTTGATACTGACTACAGAAGTGCAGCTGGTCATACTTGGAACCATTGCTCCAGGATCTCCATCTTCAAGAGCTTCACATACTCATTACAAACACAGTATATGGAAAATAGCAGTATCTTCTCTACCATGACCTTGTGAAGATCAAAGGAGATGAGGTCGATACCACAGAGTAGGTATCAAAGCATTAGTTTTCTTTGTTCCTCTCCTAAAATGTTGCTTATGGTGATCACTCTCAAAAATAAATGTGCAAGCTCTCCTGATCTTCAGATTACCAGTCTTAAAATAAATGCTGCACAATTTCTATTAAGAATTGTGCACATTTAGGGGCACCTGGGTGACTCAGTCAGTTAAGCATCTGCCTTCAGCTCAGGTCATGATCCCAGGGTCCTGGGATCAAGTCCTGCATAGGGCTCCCTGCTCAGCAGGGAGTCTGCTTCTCCCTCTCCCTCTGCCACTACCCCCCTACTTGTGCTCTCTCTCTCTCTCTCTCAAATAAGTAAAATTTTTAATAAAAAAAGAATTGTGCACATTTAGATATCCTGTAGTGACAAAGACAGAGAATGTGATTAAAGATGGTAAAAAAAGATTCTCCTCAACATGTGTGAACCATTTCTAATCTTCTCAGTAACTAGAAAAAGCATAAACAACTCCAGGATAAACAAGACAATGAGAATCAGTCTATTAAACAACAGACTGAAATGCAACTTCATTTTTATTTAGCAGAGAGAATATCTGAAACTAAATCTTCAGTATTAATAATATCAATAAAAGAAACAGAAAAGTGGGAGGGAGGAGAGGAAAAAGGAGTAGAAATAATTGTTTTCTCTCTTTCCTTGGTTGTTAAATGAATATTTGGTGGGAGGAAGCCATAATTTTATCAGGTTTTAGCATTACAGTCAAAACCCCAATAAAAATTTATATGTTAAATCCCACACACATCTCTAAATTGTACTTTTTTCCCCATAATAGATTCTTTAATTTGATTGCTTTGATCTCTCTCATATTCTTCTTTTTATTATTATTGCTGACTCAATTCCCAATACCACTTACACCATCAACCCTCTACTTTTAAATTCCTTTTACTTTTCATGAGGTCCACTTTGAAGCACTTTACATTCTTTTGAAACTGCACTGTTTGGTGTTAGAGTGGATGTATGTGATGATTTCAGCAATGTGAGAAGAACCCCTTTATCCTTTTGACTTCCAAGCAGAATTTCGAAGTTTGGACATTTTCAAGTTTGGAGCACAAAGGTTAGAAATACTCATCCTTCAAGAAGCAACTGACAAACAGGGTTTTTAGGGTAGTAAAACTATTCTGTATGATCCTATAATGGTGGATACATCTTCACACATTTGTCTAAATCCACCGATGTACACCACCAAGAGTGAACCCTGATGTAAACTAGGATATTTGACTGATAAAGAAGTCACTATAGGTTCACTGATTGTAACAAATGTACCACTCTGGTTGAGGGGAGGTGGTGTTCATATGGGGCAAGGCTGCACATGTGTGAAGGCAGGGGTTATATGGAAAAATCTCTGTACCTTCCTCTAAATTTTGCTGTGAACCTAAAACTGCTCTAAAAAAAAATAAGTCTTTTAAAAAAATAAACATATAAATTTAAAAAAAAAAGCAATTCAGAAGCTTTCGATTCATGAGCCTCTTGAAACATCCCTCAGGGCTATGGGATATTCCCCTTTGGGGACACTTGGCATTGAATCTATCTTTGCTCTGGCCCCCTATGTAGCATGATGGTTTGTTTATGAACCTGGACTTGCTCCTCCCACTCATCTTTGTCTCAACCTGCACCCAGCACCATGCATGACACACAGTAGTCGTACGTCAAATGTTTACTGAATGAACAAAGATGGAAATAGAGAAATTCACCCCAGAGAACATAGGAATTGAATATCTAAATGTATCTGTGTATACCTAGATTGATCAATTGATCTATCTATCTATAAAACAAGCCTTTGCCTATCTATCTATCTATCTATCTATCTATCTATCTATCTATCTATCTAACCTTTGCCTACCCTTTATGCTTTGCTTAGCTGACATATGTTAGTAGTACATTAATATTCCTCTTGGAAGCAGAGGGACAGTCTAGACAACTCTAGCTCTGCTGAGAATGGTCTATAAACATGTCACTATTTCCAGAGCAATGCATTTCCTATCATTCAGCTTGCCCACTGTTGTCTAGACACTTGCTTCACTTTCACCAATAAAAGGCAACCAACATTTATTGGCCTCCCCTTTCACTGTAGTAGATAACTCCTAGAAAGAAAGAAAAATTGGACCAAATGAATTTTCAAGATATTCAAGCTATTTTTTCAAATGGGAGGTTAACTGGAAAAGCTTTCTACTCAATCTCACTTATTAAAAATCTAACAGCAGTATTTTGGTGTGTCTGCCACAGAACATATATGGTCTTGATGCTCATGTATTTTTCGCAGGTCTTACAATATCTCAGACCATTTAAGATCATTCGTCCCCTCTTGATGAAGGGATCAGAGTAAATTATTTTAAATAATAATTTTCCTTTTTTTATGTTATGTTAATCACCATACATCTCATCATTAGTTTTTGATGTAGTGTTCCATGATTCATTGTTTGCGTATAACACCCAGTGCTCCATGCAGAACGTGCCTTCTTTAATACCCATCACCAGACTAACCCATCCTCCCAACCCCCTCCCCTCTAGAACCCTCAGTTTGTTTTTCAGAGTCCATCGTCTCTCATGGTTCATCTCCCCCTCTGATTCCCCCCCTTCATTCTTCCCCTCCTGCTATCTTCTTTTTTTTCACTGTCAGTTCTATGCCATGTAATTGCTTGCTCTCTCTCTTTAAAATGGAGGAAGGGGTCTGACTAGAGATCTTTGCTAGATTCAGACCAATTTTACGAAATTTGACCCATACATATCTTAGATGGAAGTGGGTCTGCACACTTCCCAAATGCCAAGGTCTGCCTAAGGATAAAGCCCAACTCTTCATAAAGGCTTCAGGGCCTCAGTCCCAGGCAGGTCCAAGGTGCTGTCTAGCCACACCCCATTCCCTTGGCTTTTCAAACAGCACACTAGCCCCCATTCCCTCCATCAGGTCACACACCTGTGTTCCTGACTGCTACTGAGGACTTCCCCATGCTGACCCACTTGGCAAACACCTGCCTACCAATCAAGTTTCAGATTGAGAGAAATCTACTCCAAATGTTACCAGCTTTCCCAAGAGGGGACTTGCCCATTAGCAGAGTCCTTATCACTCTGTGGGTGACTGTCACTTACTTAGCCTCCTCCTGTGAAGCCTATGACTTCCAGGCAGAAATTTCTATCAATTCCAATAGCAAAGCTTAATCCTGGGCACTGAGTAGATATCAAAGCTATAGGAGTTCATGAAAATCCCTAAGATATATAAATGCAAGCACCTGTTTCTAAAATAATTTTGTAACTATATCTCTATGGAGGCACTTCTTTTTTAGTGTTAGATATAAATTAGTGTTAGACATAGGGGTGATGAATAATGTGGAACTGATGTAAGAAAATAAAACTCCAGAATAAGAAAAAAATGAACTAAGAAGTGATGATAGTCTTTACGCAGTCAACTGAATAATTATATATCAAGGAAAGGGAATATTACATTTATAATTTACATTTTACAATCAGCAGCACATAGGCTGTGTGAACTGAATTCTCTTTTATTCATTTCACTTCTTTGCCAGTGCCCCATCCCCAATTTATGGATAACATGGTTTTTTTTTAAGTGAGTCACCCATAAATATAATTTTACCCCTACATAGAAAACTTTATATCATCAGAGAAAAGATAAACACTTTTAATATCTGGCAATGAAAAGAACTGATTTTGCTACTAATTCTGGAGGGATTATTTCTATCCACAGAACATTGCAATGAAAAGACAGCATCTAAGTCAGCATTTTGGCAATTCCCCACCCTCAGCCTCACCTCCCCCAAATCCAGGAGCCAGTGTGCAGCAGTAAAATACAAAGAAGCCCCCCAGCATACAAGAGTTCCTGCCATCACTGGGTCCACAAATGCCAGTGTGTGTTCTTGGAACCCTGCATACTCCTCTCAGGGAGCCGCATCATGGCCTGCAGCACCTCATGGGACACTTTTATGCTAATGAATTCCAGCATTCCAACACTTTCCTCATAGCTAAGCACTTTTTACAGGGAAGGCCTTCTTTCACATTGCAGTTACTTCTGGAGCTCATTTTGCTTCTAAATCTGTGAAAATACCCTACTCAGGAAAATCATATACTTGATGCCATACTTTCTCTTGCCAAAAATAAATAAATAAATAAAAATAAGGCAGCTTATTTACCCCCAGAGTTCAAACTGAAGAGCAAAGTATAAACTGGGTAATCTCAGATCCTTTCCTAAGAAACACTAAAGGCAGCTCTTCGGGATCTTGAAAAACCGAACCAAAAGTTAAAAAGCTGTCATTTATATTTATCCTTAATAGGATAAATCAGATATAGCCAATGACTACCTAATTGCAAATAATCTCATCCGAAAATCTATGTGCATTAAATATGTGTGTGGAGAAGGTGTAGATGAGATGCCTTTTAAACACTAGAGCCATGTCTCACTACTAGGGTCACAAACTCCACTCCGTGATTTTTTAAAATCATTTTCAATATTTAAACTACCAATCAATGCTATAGATTTAAGAAGTCCATTGTGAATTTAAACCTGCATGATAAATCTTGAACAGAAACTCATGACAAGAATGTAAGTAAGAACTGATATAAAGGTCTTCAAATCAGAAAAGAGCTTCTTACCATGTTTATTGATGACACAGGACCAATGCTGTTAACATAGATGTCAACGTCAATTACAGTCGGTTTTACTGTGGAGAAAAATACACGTGTGTTAACACTTTGTGCCAGAGAGACTGAGGAAAGCGGTATTCAGCTTCCTTTGACTCATGCACTAACACCTCATGGGTATGTGAAAAAGGGGTGGATTTTTTTTTTTTTTTTTTGGATTTGCCTTATAGTTGCTATTCAAACCCTGCCTCTCTTCCTTTTTTAAAATTCTCAAAGGATTAGAGATTCTTACTGGTATTTAACAAATTCTTGGAAAACAGGACATTTATACATTGCAAGTTGCCAGGAATAGATGACTGTAAAGATATCCTGCAATATTTGTTAAGCTGATTATATAGCAAAGAAAATATAAGACGATAAATGCTAAATGGTAAAAGACACTGCATAAGCAACTTAATGTCAACGTTTTCTATAAAACCAAACCCCCAGTGATGAGTAATATCAGAGACAGCTCCAGTCCCCTATCCATCACCTGACTTCTTAATTGTTCTAAAGCAAAGTGACTCAAAGCAAAGATTGGAGAGCGTATGCATCAGAGAAGAATAAGGAATACTGATTATTGTTATTGGAAAACCTAAAGACACATACACGTATCACAGATCTAAATTCCTATAATTAAAAAATAAATAACACTTTAGTAAGTCAAGGAATTACAATTTCAACTACGAAGGCATAAAATGTATAGACGAGAGATTGTAATCCAACATTGTGCATCAGAGGTAAAATTGGCTCATTTCCCCTTAAAGAAAACCAATAATGAGATTGCAGAGCCAGCCAACCTCTGAGTCAGGGGTTCATGCCCTCTGAAAAGAAGAAGGTTCTCTTCTCTGCACTTAGCAACTGATAAAGGGAATGACAGCACCAATTTCAGAATATTTCTTCCCCAGAGGAACAGGAGAAAGACTCTGAACCTTTGCATATGAAACAAATCATTTCAGATACAAGAGTGTTTGTATCTGCAATTATTTCGATAAGCTTCCTTCAGTTTTGCTAAATGACCAGTCATTCACAAATGGACTTCCGCACTCTACCTTCAGAACTATGAGCGGTACTTCTGAGCTCACAGTCTCATTAAATTGCATACCCAGCAGTCTGTTGCCCGAGCCATATTTTCCAGACCTCCATGTAAATGAAAACAATGATTATGAATTTGAGCCAACCACTCTAACATCTGTCAGGACAACCAAGTCATATTGGCTTCAAAGAGCTGTTGGCATTTTGGAAAACACCCCAACACAATTCTATGTATTATGTATATAGTGCTTACATTTCCTAAAAGGACTGTTCTTCATTTTAGACAGATTTGTTAACTACTATAAATAGTAAGTAGCATCTTTCTTCAACTTCAATGGATTCAGCAAGTTTTCTGTCTCCAGACACCAAATAACCTTTGGTGATGTCATTCAAAAGCCTGTGTTAAGTCAGTCAATTGAGAACCTACTTTTTTGCAAGAGACTTTTCTGGTTATTTTATGGTATTAGAGTTTAGGCTTCCAGGGCTCTTACTCTCATTAAATTAAAAAAGACCTACAGACATAAAACCTTAACAACTTGAAGTGGGAAGTGCCAAATGAGTATTAAGTGCAATAGTGCAATAAAGGTTTTAAGGGATAACAGTTTGGAATAAATACACACACACACACACACACACACACACACACACACACACACAGATGCACACACCCCTGCACACAAAACCAGGGGGAAATTAATTGTTTTAAGCAAATGCTCTTTTAAGAAGCATCATGCTAAAGTAAAAGGAGCTTTTAAGAAAGTGGCTCTGACAGAGGCACCCAGGAAAGAGACTGGCCACAGGTGGCTCATGGTTTATAATTCAAAGACTCAACATTAGGCCCTGACAATGATCTTTGACAAGGGAGCCCAGACCATTCAAATGTGAAAAGAACAGTCTCTTCAACAAATAGTGTTGGTTAGACTGGATATCCACACGCAAAAGAATGATATTATACCCTTACCTTCACTACATACAAAAATTAACTTAAAATGGATCAAAGACCGAAAGGTAAAACCAGAAACTACAAAACTCTTAAAAGAAAGCATGGGGGAAAATTTCATGACACTAGAGTTGACAATGATTTCTTGGATATGAACACCAAAAGCACAGGCAACAAAAAATAAGTAAATAAATTAGACTATATCAAAATTAAAAACTTCTGTGTATCAGACACAGTCAACAGAGTGGAAAGGCAACCCACAGAATGAGAGAGAACATTTGCAAATCACATATCTGATACGTGGTTAATCCACAACAGAGAAAGAACTCCTGCAACTCAACAATAAATAAGCAAAAAAAAAAAAAACCTGATTTAAAAATGGACAAAGGACTTAGACATTTCTTCAAAGATATACAAATGACCATTAAGCACATGAAAAGATGCTCAACAGCACCAGTCATTAGGGAAGTGCAAATCAAAACCACAATGAGATACCACTTCACCTCCATTATGATACCACTTCACTTCCATGAAAAACAACAAAACAAAATAACAAGTGGTGGCAAGGATGTGGAGAAACTGAAACTCTAGTGCATGGTAGGAATGTAAAATGATACAGCCACTGTGGAAAACAGTATGGCACTTCTTCAAAAAAAATTAAACACAGAATTACATGACCCACTTCTGGGGATAGACCCAAAGGAATTATAACCAGAAATATATTTGTACACCCATATTCATCGCACCATTATGCACAAAAGCCAACAGGTAGAAGCAACCCAGTGCCCATAGAGGGAGAAATGGATAAACCAAATGTAGCGTATTTATATGGAATATCATTCAGATTTAAAAAGGATGGAGATTCTGACTGTTTTGTATTCTTTTATGTGATGGTCAGTCACATGTAGCCACAAGAGAAAAGGCTCAGAATAACAAGGTTTGTTATATTCACAAGTCCTAGAGACAGGAGATATGACTTGCAGGCCCACATGAGAAAGACACCAGAGTGGTCAGGAGGCAGAAACCAGGGCAAGGTAGAGGGAGAAGGCACTTATGCCACGATCATAAATGAGGTTTCCATGGGAGAGACATAGCAAGGCAGGATAAACAACTAACATTGGCTAGTTTGAATAATTCCAGTGGTCTCTAGTGGTCCTGGGATGATTAAGGCAGAAGAATATTGCTTCCTGTAGTGTAAGGGCCAAAGAGAGTGACTACAGCTCTGGACTGGTTTGCCTGCCTATCAAAGGTATGCTCCTGGCTAGGCCCTTTGCTATCTCTAAGAATTGGCTAGCCCCAGAGGAGCAGTCTGCTCTCAGTCAAAAAGGGTTTTTAAGATATCAAAACATCATAATATTCAAATTATAAATATGAAATGTGAAATTAAAATATCCATGTGTGTTTATGTATACGTATACACAATACAATGACACATGTTACAACATGGATGAACCTTGGGGATATCATAATAAGTGAAATATGTCAGTCAAAAAAGACACATACTTTGTAAGTCGACCTCTATGAGGTACTTGGAGTAGTAATTCACAGAGAGAGAAAGCAGAATGGTGGTTGCCAAGGGCTGAGGGAGGGAGGAGTGAGGAGTTAGTGTTTAATGGGTGCAGAGTTTCAGCCCTGCAAGATGAAAAGAGTTCTGGAGATGGGTGGTGGGTGGTGATGGTTGCAAACAATGTGAATGCATACAATAGCGCTGAACTGTACACTTACAAGTGGCCAAGATAGTAAATTTTATGTTATGTATATCTTACCACAATAAAAAAAGATTAAGCTCTGGATAGTTGTAGAAGGATGAAGAGTTACACAGAGGTAAAGAAGCTAGAAATGGGGAGAGAGGGGGGAGGGGATGTGATTTTCTGAGTGAAAGGAGGCAGATTCAATTGAAAAAGAGTATAAAATAGGGCTGATGATACTGGGTCCCATACATGTCGCACAAAAATGTATTCACTTTTCAATTCTTCATTTGAATTCTATCTTGCCTATTTGGATGTCATTATTTCCTTTAAGTTTGGAATGAATATGTCTGAGAAGAATCACAAACTCATGAACTGTGCAGCATAAAGGAATGTGGCAAAGATGCACTGGGTCAGCTGTGACAGGCATCAACCACATTCATTCCCTTCAAAGATATGTGGCCCAAAGGGCAGTAATGTAGACTGCACTTCTACTTGCCTCTGTCATAAAACCAATGCACATACCTGCTTGGTTAGCTTTCCCCACTCAACCAGGGGCTTTTTCATCTTAGAACAAGCATCCTAGAATTATCAGTCAGGAGCTGAGGAGATGACCCAGATGCACAGACAAGAAATGGCACCTGTCAGAGTGACCTTGTTGGGGGAAGAGTATAGGTCTTGGGTGGGTCTGTCTACTGATGAACCTAAGGGCACATGGCTGAATTTTGCTACTTAAAGCCTGGAGGTTAACAAATTCTTTGTCTTGTTTACTGTGGACACAAAAGAAACCCTGTTATGATAAAAAGTAAATAAATTGTTTCGATGCAAGAAAGTCTATTGTTTTTTATGTTTGACATCCAAAACCACATCTAATATAATACAAGATTCCTATTAGACAAATTCAGCCCCTCTTGTGAAAAGAAAAATAAATCAAATTTCATTTCCAAAATTCCCAACAAGCATCTGTTAAGGGGCCCCACTGATGTATCATAAATGTTACTTCCTAGCAGGTGTCTAAAATGCCAAACCTGAATAAAACAGGTAATACAAACTTTTCTGTATAATCTGCCACCAGCTTACTGCTTCCCAGTTACATATAAATCTTAACAAACATCTTTCATTTTTCTGCCAAATTTGGTGGTTACTCTTCTGGCCCTGGGCTCCCAGGGGTGAGCACCAATGTCATCCAATTTGGTGGTTACTGTTCCGGCCCTGGGCCCCCACGGGTGAGCACCAATGTCATCCAATTTGGTGGTTACTGTTCCGGCCCTGGGCCCCCACGGGTGAGCACCAATGTCATCCAATGAATCAAATATGTCATTGTGCCTCGAAATAAGGTCAGCTCTGAGCTTCTCTTATAGCAAGATAAGGGGCAGACTGGCTGATCAGATTCCACATCTTCTAATTTTCCTAAGATGAAATGGAAAGGTGTATTGAGCTGGCTTCTCAAAACCCCCAGAAGTTCCTCTCCTTTGGGGGGCAGAGGAGAGAGAGAGAGAGCGTGAGCTGGGGGGAGGGGTGGTAGGGAGAAACAGAAGGAAAGGGAGAGAGAATCTTAAGCAGGTCCATGCCCAGCATGGGCAAGATGCAGGGTTGGATCTCACAATCCTGAAATCATAACCTGAGCCAAGATCAAGATTTGGACGCTTAACCAACTGAGCCACCCAGGCACCCCATTTCTCCCTAAAACCACAGAATTACGATAGCATATTTTACTTTAGAAAAATTGATGGAGAAAATTAAAAAGACAGTAGAAAACGGAGGAGTTATGCTTGGTGCAATGTGCACTCATGGGACTCTGGGTGAGTCAGTGTCAATTCCTCTGGAGGTAGAAGAGCAGGAATCCATCCCAGAAGGAATGAGGTTAAAGATTTACACAAAATTCCCAGCATGTTGAAGTGGCAGGCCTCAGAAACCACAAGGACCGATACTAATAATCATTTGGTTTTTCTCAAGTCATTTGATTAATATCTTTTACAAAAGATAGTCTCATACAAATTTTGAATAAGTGCCTGGGGTCTGTTAGGAAAAATTATTTTACATGTAGTAACTGAGAGAAAAAGATGTATAGTCTTTCGGGCGCCTGGGTGGCTCAGTCGTTAAGCGTCTGCCTTCGGCTCAGGTCATGATCCCAGGGTCCTGGGATCGAGTCCCACATCGGGCTCCCTGCTCGGCGGGAGGCCTGCTTCTCCCTCTCCCACTCCCCCTGCTTGTGTTCCTGCTCTCGCTACCTCTCTGTCAAATAAATAAATAAAATCTTTAAAAAAAAAAAAAAAGATGTATAGTCTTTCTCTGAATCTCCATATTGTTAGGTCACTTGCTACTTTTATGTCATGAACATCCCTTAACGTTCCCAATGAGGACGAGTCCTTGGAGAGAGGGGTCTACAGGTGACTCAGTTTCACCCCTTCCCACAGCATCTGCCACAGCTCCTGGCACACAGTAGGTACTCATTGATTACTGGATAACTATGGTTCCTGAAAATTGTGGTTTTATTATATTTAAATGGATTTTACATGTTAAATGTTCACATGAGATTGTAAACTGCAACAGGAAGAATAATTTTTAAATGTCCCCTGGAACCTGATGATAACCACAGATTGACGCAAGTAGTCAAGTAGTCAAGACCAATAGTCAAGAGCTGATAAAAGATTGTCCAGACAAGGATACTCCTGGAAACAGGCATCTGTTACAATGGAAATTACATTAACTCCCTGGGAGGAAAAAAAGCTGAGAGTGGCATTGGGAAAGCAAATGAAACCATTTATATTCATTCATAAACAAGCAAGAAACAGGCAATGACAGAAACACAGATTAGAATAGATGGGATATAGGGCCAGTAAGAGTTGACAGGGATAGAAAATGCAGAGTAAGGGAAAGTTCCAGGTGATTATAGCTCTCCACAAAAGGCAATCCTTCATGAGCTGGTCCCAGATTGGCAGCAAGAGGGAGGAGGAATGGCGACCCCAAAGGACACTGAGCAAATGTGCTGAGTGAGGCAAAACAGACAGGAGAGCCTGCTGCCTGGCTGTCGGAGTGGCCCTGCCATCTACCAGTTCTGTAATCCTGAAAAGTGTCTTAACATCTCTGTGCCTCAACCCCACTATGTGCAAGATAAGCTGATAATAGAACCTAAATCATGGTGGGGACTCAGATGGTGGTTAGTTGTGAAGTAAGTAGTAGGTGCTCAGTAAATGTTTGCTATGGCTGCTGGGGCCCCTGGAGTTACGTACAGAAAAGAATGCCAAAATCTTGCATTGGTTGCCTTTCCACTAATATTTATGTCTAAAAGTCACTCTGGTCACTTAAATTCTATTTTATCATGAGAAGTTTAAATATACTGACAGAAATATTTGAATATCAGCAAATGAATTTAAAAAAGAGAGAGAAATAAATAATACAACTCATGCTCATGAGGGTTGAACAGTAGGGCTCTTCCTGTAGCTGATAACCTCCTTTCTAATCTTTGCTGCCTTTGGGGAAAAAGTAGGGACTCATCTGCTCTGGGCCCCTCCAATTTATTGCCCCCTTCCTTTACCTGAAATAAGAGTACACTGGGGAAGATGATGCATTAGGTAGACTGACTCCCCACTCCATCGCCAACTTCCATTTAAGTTTTGCCTCCCCTCCTGTTGATGCCCATAGACAAAAGTATTAATATATATTAAATTGCACTGTAATAAGCATTTGCATCTAATCAATATGTAATATTTCATTCCCATTTGAAAGATGGGCAGTTAAAAACATGGTTGAAGAGGTGACTTATCCAGGATTCTACAGCCTCACTGGAACAAAATCTCAGGGTTCCACTCACAACTTCCCAGAGGCTTAACTTTGGTAATGAGGCTTAAAGGAATTCTGGATAACAATGACTTCATTGGGGGGGCACCTGGGTGGCTCAGTTGGTTAAGCCTCTGCCTTTGGCTCAGGTCATGATCCCAGGGTCCTGGGATTGAGCCCTCTAGGGCTCCCTGCTCAGCGGGGAGCCTGCTTCTCCCTCTCGCTCTGCTTCTCTCCCTGTTTGTGCTCTCTCTCTCTCTCTCAAATAAACAAATAAAATCTTTTAAAAAACGACTTCAGTTTATCACCACCACCATCATCATCATCATCACAAATAATCTTTCCAGGCTCTTCTTAAAATGCAAATACTGCCTCTGAGGCTTACATTAAGTCCATCAATACCGTCTCAGTAGAGATGTGTTTTCAAATGCTTTTCTCTAGCTAGGAGAATACTAGGTTATGGGGGGATGGGTGAAGGGATTTGGGGAAAAGAGTATACAGAATGGGCAACCTTGGTTAGTATCACAGTTTTGTCAAAACCCTAAGTCCATGCAGAAATGTTTGACACAGGTTAGTACCGCAGCATTGAGAGCACTATTGTGGATCCCATTTCCGCTCTGTTAGGGTTCCTACTTGGTCAGTTAACTTGGTTCTGGCATTCCCTTATAAGGTTTACACCTAATCCCACCTCCACTAATCCCAGAACTATAGATGCCAACTCCAAAGCCTTACTTCTTTCCCAATCTTTCTTTAAGTATGTGATCTCAAGTGGGCCAACAAGAGTTAAAAGATAAAGATACAGATGTCATCACCTCAGACCTGGGTCACACCTGATAAGTAATATGAAAGAAGGCAAACAGTGAGATTCTGCTTTTGTATGCACTTGGATAAAAATGTATTACTGAGGTAGACAGCCTGAGAATTCATATTCTCAAAAGAATGAAAAGAGCACTAGTGCTAAAGTTCAGAACCACAACTTCAGAACTCCAATGGGTATATAAATTTCCACCTCTTAAAAGAGTTCGGTGATTAAGATAAAGGAATTTAGAAAGGCATCCACAAAGTCTAATAATCTTATAAATTCAACTCTGAAGTAGCCACACGACCTTGTGAAAATAATTTAAATTCTCTGGGGCTCATTTTCTACATCTGTAAACTGAGTGTTTAAAGTAAGTTTTCCTCCAAGCATGAATATAATTGGCTATTAACAGGAAAGATACATTTTAACAATGTTCTTCATGAAAGCACCTTGTCCTTTCTACCACCTGACTGGGAATATCAAACTGTATTCACCAAAAGAATTTTTAGTCCATAGCAGATATGAAAAACGAATGCATTACATCTTTAAACAATAAGAAGATTGAGAATGGTATGAGAGGCCTGGTATGTGACAGATCTTACTGTACTTTAAAATGCATAACAGGGTAATACCAGCAAGATGGTTGAATAGGAAGCCCCAGATCCTCCTACCCCCACAAAGAACCCAACTTACTAACTGCCTCTGTGAGAAATCTAGAAGCCAGTTAAGAGATCCCTGCACCCCTGGTGAATTTGAAGCCAGCCACATGGAAGCCCAGCAGGAAAATTCATGGCACACACTCACCAGGGCCTCTCCCCCTAACACTGAAGGAAAATATCAAGACAAAGCTCCCATTTCCCAACTTCACCCTGGGGAGGGAAAAAAAGGGTGGAACATACATTCAACATTTTGACTATTGGGAGAACTGCCCCAGGGGCTATTTTCTGTCTTGCCTGAATTTAAGCACTGACAGGAAGTGGGCACCAAGTTGGGGACTACTGAGAACAAGAGCCATCAATATGGTTTGGTCGATCAGCAAAATCTGCGGTACCCCACAGAGACATTAAGAAGAGCTCCAGTCTAGCTTGCTACAGCACTGGAGAGGCCTCAGTACCACAGTCAGACACCAGGGGGAGCTCCAGAGTAGTACTGGCAAACCTCTTCAATTCTATTACAAGAAAAAGCCCAAGAAGAATGCATCCTCAGGCAAAGTTTGAGAAGTTGCCAGAATCCCTAGGCAGGAAGATTGGTGAAAACTTCCCTGTATGAAACCAGACCACAAAGACTGGGAGAAGTGATTGATTTTTCAAATGCCTACATCCCACAGAAGATAACAAGAGAAACAGGGTTCAATCAAAGAAACATATTAAATCCCCAGGAAATGAAACAGAAATATATTAATTACCAGACAAAGAATTCAAAATAACCACCAAAAGGATGCTCAATGAATGAAAAGAGAGCACAGATAGACAACTAAATGAAATAAAGAAAATGATACATGACCAAAATGAGAATATCAAAGATACAGAAATCATGAAGAAAAAACAAACAGAAATTTTGGGGCTGAAAATTACAATAACTGAATTGAAAAAATTCACTTGAGGGACACAGGAACAGACTTGACCAAGCAGAAGAAAGAATCAGTAATCTCAAAGATAGGACATTCAAAATTACCAAACTGGAGGAACAAAAAAGAAAAAAGAATGAAGAAAAATGAAGATAGCCTAAGGAATTTATGAGATACCATCAAGCAGAACAACATATGCACATGGGAGTTCCAGAAGGAAAAGAAACAAAGAAAGTACAGAGCCTATTTGAAGAAATTATGGTCAAAAATGTCCTAATTTGGAGGAGATAAACAGACATACAAATTCAAGAAGCTCAAGAAACTCCAAGTAGGATAATCTTAAGAGATCTACACAGAGACACATCATAATCAAACTCAAAAATCACAGAGAAAGAATCTTGAAAACAGAAAAGTGACTCATCACATATAAGGGAGCTCCTATTAGATCATCATTGGATTTCTCAGCATAAACTTTCATGGCTCTATGGTAATGGGATGATATAATCAAAGTGCTGAAAGATAAAACTGACAACCAAGAATACTATGTCTGGCAAAACTGTCTTTCAAAAATGAAGGAGAAATTAAGACTTTTCCAGCTAAACAAAAGCTGAGGAAGTTCATTACCACTAGATCTGCCCTACAAGAAATACTGAAGGCAAGTTGAAGCACAGAGATAATACTACACTTGATCTTAGCCAAAAGGCCGAGAAGCGATGAAGCACAGAGATAATAAATAGAAACACAAAACTATACAAAAATATAAAATTACCTGGTAAAAGTATATAAATAAATATATAATCCTGTAGTACTGTAATGTACATACATAAATCCTTTTAAATAAATAGAGAATTTTTTTTAAAAAGCATAGAAAGTAACTACAAATCTATGTTAATGAATACACTATATGAAAATAAGTAATTTGGGGTGGGAGGAGCAAGATGGTGCAGTAGCAGGAGACCGAAATTTCATCTGGTCCCAGGAATTCAGCTAGATAGGGATCAAACCATTCTGAACACCTACAAACTCAACAAGAGATCGAAGAAAAGAATAGCAACAGCTCTGTGAACAGAAAAGCGACAACTCTCTGGAAGGTAGGACGTGTGGAGAAGTGAATCCGAGGCGATATTCGGGAGGACAGATGGTGGGGGAGGGGGCCTCCATCAGCCAGCTACCGGCAAGTGATAGAGCAGCAGAGCACAAAATCGGAAGTTTTAGAAGTCGGCTCTGCTGAGGGACGTCGCTCCAGTGGCTAAACGGGGGGTGAACACTTGCTGGGACAGTGTGGTCTCAGGACCGAGATCACAGAAAGACCAGGGGCACCTGAGTGCGGCAGAGCTCCTCGGCATTGGAAGAGGGAAGCCAGCTGCAAAGAGGGAGCCGAGGAGTGGGGTCTCAGCTCGGGGTTGCCATTAACCGTGATCCGCCACATAGTCAGGCCATTGCTCCTCCAGCAGGGACCCAACAAGTGCCAGACCCGGGGAGACTCCCCTTCCTCCTCTTCTGGGAAGAGCAGTGCAGGAACGCACCACAGGAATCTGCTGGGTTTGGAGACTCCATATGCGGTTGTGTGCCAGAGATAGAAATGCTCGGTCGCAGGCCGGGTGAGCACGAAGTGCGGCCGGAGACCAGGGAGTCGGGAGTGATTGACTGCTTTTCTCTGGGGGTGCACTGAGGAGTGGGGCCCTGAGTTCTCGTCTCCTTCAGGGCGGAGATTGGGAGGCCGTCATTTTCACTCTCATCCTCCAAAGCTGTATGGAAAGCTTGCAGGGAACAAAAGCTCCTGAGAGCAAACCTGTGCAGATTACTTAGCCCTGCTCCGACAAGAGAGGGGCAATTCCACCTCCAGCAAAGACATTTGGGAACCACGGCAACAGACCCCTCCCCCAGAAGATCAGCAAAAACAGCCAGCCAAGACCAAGTTTACTGATCAATGAGAATGGAAGAACTCCAACACTAGGGGAATACTGCACATACAATTCATAGCCTTTTCCCCATGATTCTTAGTCTTTCAAAGTTAATTTTTTTAATTTTGTTTTTTCTTTTTCTTTTTTTTTTGATTTTTCTTTTTCCCTTTTTCAACCAACATCTAATCAATCCCTTTTTTAAAAAAATCTTTATTTTTCATTATTAGAGTCATGTTCTATCCCTTCATAGTAGTTAACCTTACTTTTGGTGTATATATATATATAAGTTGTTCACTCTTTAAAATTTTGGGATACAGTTTCTTCTAACAGACCAAAATATACCCTGAATCTCTAGTGTATGCTTTTGTTCTAGTCTCCTGCCTGATCACATTCTTTAAAAAAAAAAAAAAAAAAAAAATCCTCTTCTTTCTTTTTTCAACCAACTTCTTATCTTATCAATTCCTTTTATAAAATCTTTTATAATTTTCATCTTTACAGTCATATTCCATCCCTTCATCGTATTTACCCTTATTTTTGTACATATATAAGCTTTTCTTTCTTTAAAATTTTGGGAGGCACTTTCTTCTAACAGACCAAAATATGCCCAAAATCTAGTGTGTGGAACTGATCTATGCACCAGCCTGATCATATATGATCATATTCTCTTTTTTGTTTCTTTGTTTTTTATCTTTTTCTTTTTCTTTTTTTCTTTTTTCTTTCTTTGTCTTTCTTTTCCCCCAGTTTCAGGTCTCCTTTGATTTGTTTAGTGTATATTTTTCTGGCGTCATTGTTACCCTGTGAGCATTTTGTTCTCTCATTCATCTATTCTCCTCTGGACAAAACGACAAGATGGAAAAAAATCACCTCAAAAAAAAGAACAAAAGGCAGTACCGACTGCCAGGGACCTAATCAATATGGACATTAGAAAGATGTTGGAACTAGAGTTCAGAATGAAGATGGTAAGGATACTAGCGGGGCTTGAAAAGAGCATGGAAGATATTAGAGAAACCCTTTCTGGAGAAATAAAAGAACTAAAATCTAACGAAGTCAAAATCAAAAAGGCTATTGATGAGATACAATGAAAAATGGAGGCTCTAACTGCTAGGAAAAACTGCAGAAGAGAAAATCAGTGATATAGAAGACCAAATGATGGAAAATAAAGAAGCTGAGACAAAGAGAGATAAACAACTACTGGATCACGAGGGTAGAATTCGAGAGATAAGTGATACCATAAGATGAAACAATGTTAGAATAATTGGGATCCCGGAAGAAGAAGAAAGAGATTGAGGGGCAGAAGGTATATTGGAGCAAATTATAGCAGAGAACTGCCCTAATTTGGGGAAGGAAACAGGCATCCAAATCAAGGAAGCACATAGAAACCCCCTCAAAATCAATAAAAATTGGTCAACACCCCGACATCTAATAGTAAAACTTATGAGTCTCAGAGACAAAAAGGAAATCCTGAAAGCAGCTCGGGAGAAGAGATATGTAACCTACAATGGTAGAAACATTAGATTGGCAACAGACCTATCCACAGAGACATGGCACCCAGAAAAGACTGGCATGATATATTCAGAGCACTAAATGAGAAAAATATGCAGCCAAGAATACTATATCCAGCTAGGCTGTCATTGAAAATTGAAGGAGAGATAAAAAGCTTCCAGGACAAACAAAAACTAAAGGAATTTGCAAACACGAAACCAGCCATACAAGAAATATTGAAAGGCATCCTCTAAGCAAAGAGAGAGCCTAAGAGCAGCATAGACCAGAAAGGAACACAGACAATATACAGTTAACAGTCACCTTACAGGCAATACAATGGAACTAAATTCCTATCTTACAATAGTTACCTTGAATGTAAATGGGCTAAATGCCCCAATCAAAAGACATAGGCTATAAGATTGGATAAAAAAACAAGACCCATCGATATGCTGTCTGCAAGAGACTCACTTTAGACCCAAAGACATCCCAAGATTGAAAGTGAGAGATGGAAAAACATTTACCATGCTAATGGTAATTAGCTAATGGTTGTTGTAATGAACAACAAAAGAAAGCTGGGGTGGCAATCCTTATATCAGACAAATTAGATTTTAAACCAAAGAGTGTAATAAGAGATGAGGAAGGGCACTATATCATACCTAAGGGGTCTATCCAACAAGATCTAACAATTGTAAATATCTATGCCCCTAACACGGTAGCAGCCAATTATATAAGCCAATTAATAACAAAAGCAAAGAAACACATTGACAACAATACAATAATAGTGAGGGACTTTAACACCCCCTCACTGAAATGGGCAGATCATCTAAGCAAAAGATCAACAAGGAAATAAAGACTTTAAACGACACACTGGACCAAATGGACTTCACAGATATATTCAGAACATTCCATCCCAAAGCAACAGAATACACATTCTTCTCTAGTGCCCAGGGAACATTCTCCAGAATAGATCACATCCTAGGTCAGAAATCAGGTCTCAACCGATACCAAAAGATTGGGATCATTCCCTGTGTATTTTTGGACCACAATGCTTTGAAGCTAGAACTCAATCACAAGAGGAAAGTCTGAAAGAACTCAAATACATGGAGGCTAAAGAGCATCCTACTGAAGAATGAATGGGTCAACCAGGAAATTAAAGAAGAATTAAAAAAATTCATGGAAACAAATGAACATGAAAACACAACTGTTCAAAAACTCTGGGATGCAGCAAAGGCAGTCCTGAGAGGAAAGTATATAGCAATACAAGTCTTTCTCAAGAAACAAGAAAGGTATCAAATACACAACCTAACCCTACACCTAAAGGAGCAGGAGAAAGAATAGCAAATAAAGCCTAAACCCAGCAACAGAAGAGAAATAATAAATTCAGAGCAGAAACCAATGAAATAGAAACCAAAAGAACAGTAGAACAGAACAACAAAACGAGGAGCTGGTTCTTTGAAAGAATTAACAAGATTGATAAACCCCTGGCCAGACTTATCAAAAAGAAAAGAGAAATGACCCAAATAAATAAAATCATGAATCAAAGAGGAGAGATCACAAACAGCACCAAAGAAATACAAACAATTATAAGAACATATTATGAGCAAGTATACGCCAGCATATTAGATAATCTGGAAGAAACTGATGCATTCCTAGAGATGTATCAACTACCAAAACTGAACCAGGAAGAAACAGAAAACCTGAACAGACCTATAACCACTAAGGAAATTGAAGTCAACAAAAATCTCCCAAAAACAGGCCCAGCTGTGCAGGGGAATTCTACCAAACATTTAAAGAAGAATTAATACCTATTCTTCTGAAACTGTTCCAAAAAATAGAAATGGAAGGAAAACTTCCATACTCGTTTTATGAGGCCACCATTACCTTGATCCCCAAACCAGACAAAGACCCCATCAAAAAGGAGAATTACAAACCAATATTCTTGATGAACATGGTTGCAGAAATTCTCACCAAAATACTAGCCAATAGGATCCAACAGTACATTAAAAGGATTATTCACCATGACCAAGTGGGGATTTATCCCTGAGATGCAAGGTTAGTTCAACATCCGCAAATCAATCAATGTGATACAATACATTAACAAAAGAAAGAACAAGAATCATATGATTCTCTCAATAGAGGCAGAAAAAGCATTTGACAAAGTACAGCATCCTTTCTTGATCAAAACTCTTCAGAGTATATGGATAGAGGGTACATACCTCAGTATCATAAAAGCCATCTATGAAAAATCCACAGTGAATATCATTCTCAATGGGGAAAAACTGAGAGCTTTCGCCTTAAGGTCAGGAACGTGGCAGGGATGTCCAGTATCACCCCTGCTATTCAACATAGTATTAGAAGTCCTAGCCACAGCAATCAGACAACAAAAAGAAATCAAAGGCATCTAAATCGGCAAAGAAGAAGTCAAACTCTCACTCTTTGCAGATGATATGATACTTTATGTGGAAAACCCAAAAGACTCCACCCCCAAACTGCTAGAACTCATACAGGAATTCAGTAAAGTGGCAGGATATAAAATCAATGCACAGAAATCAGTGGCATTCCTATACACCAACAACAAGACAGAAGAAAGAGAAATGAAGGAGTCGATCCTATTTACAATTGCACCCAAAACCATAAGATACCTAGGAATAAATCTAACCAAAGAGGCAAAGGATCTGTACTCAGAAAACTATAAAATACTTGTGGAAGAAATTGAGGAAGACACAAAGAAATGGAAAAACGTTCCATGCTCATGGATTGGAAGAACAAATATTGTGATGATGTTCATGCTACCTAGAACAATCTACACATTCAATGCAATCCCCATCAAAATACCATCCACTATTTTCAAAGAAATGGAACAAATAATCCTAAAATTTGTATGGAACCAGAAAAGACCCTGAATAGCCAGAGAAATATTGAAAAAGAAATGTAAAGCCAGGGGCATCACAATTCTGGACTTCAAGCTCTATTACAAAGCTGTCATCATCAAGACAGTATGGCACTAGCACAAAAACTGATGGAACAGAATAGAGAGCCCAGAAATGGATCTTCAACTATATGGTCAACTAATCTTTGACAAAGCAGGAAAGAATGTCCAATGGAAAAAAGACAGTCTCTTCAACAAATGGTGTTGGGAATATTGGACAGCCACATGCAGAAGAATGAAACTGGACCATTTCCTTACACCACACACAAAAATAGACTTCAAATGGTTGAAAGACCTCAATGTGAGACAGGAGTCCATCAACATCCTAGAGGAGAACACAGGCAGCAACCTCTTCGACCTCAGCCGCAGCAACTTCTTCCTAGAAACATCGCCAAAGGCGTGGGAAGCATAGGCAAAAATGAACTATTGGGACTTCATCAAGATAAGAAGCTTTTGCAAAGCAAAAGAAACAGTCAACAAAACCAAAAGACAACCGACAGAATGGGAGAAGATATTTTCAAATGACATATCAGATGAAGGGCTAGTATCCAAAATCTAGAAAGGACTTCTCAAATTCAACACCCAAAGAACAAATGATCCAATCAAGAAATGGGCAGAGGACATGAACAGACATTTTTCCAAAGAAGACATCCAAATGGCCAACAGACACATGGACAAGTGCTCAACATCGCTCGGCATCAGGGAAATCCAAATCAAAACCTCAATGAGATACCACCTCACACCAGTCAGAATGTCTAAAATTAACAAGTCAGGAAATGACAGATGCTGGTGGGGATGTGGAGAAAGGGGAACCCTCCTACACTGTTGGTGGGAATGCAAGCTGGTGCAGCCACTCTGGAAAACAGTATGGAGGTTCCTCAAAAAGTTGAAAATAGAGCTACCATACAACCCAGCATTTGCACTATTGGGTATTTACCCCAAAGATACAAATGTAGGGATCCTAAGGGGTATATGCACCCCAATGTTTATAGCAGCAATGTCCACAATAACCAAACTGTTGAAAGAGCCAAGATGTCCATCGACAGATGAATGGATAAAGAAGAGGTGATATATATATATACAATGGAATATTACGCAGCCATCAAAAGAAATGAGATCTTGCCATTTGCAATGATGTGATGGAACTGGAGGGTATTATGCTGAACGAAATAAGTCAATCAGTGAAAAACATGTATCAGATGATCTCACTGATATGAGGAATTCTTAATCTCAGGAAACAAACTGAGGGTTGCTGGAGAGGTGGGGGTTGGGAGGGATGGAGTGGCTGGGTGATAGATATTACATAGTATGTGCTATGGTGAGCACTGTGAATTGTGTAAGACTGTTGAATCACAGACCTGTACCTCTGAAACAAATAATACATTATATGTTTAAAAAAAAAAAAAAGAAGAAGAAGAAGAAGATAGCAGGAAGGGAAAAATAATGGGGGGTAATTGGAGGGGGAGATGAACCATGAGAGACTATGGACTCTGAAAAACAAACTGAGGGTTCTAGAGGGGAGGAGGGTGTCAGGGTGGGTTAGCCTGGTGATGGGTATTAAAGAGGGCATGTATTTAATGGAGCACTGGGTGTTATATGTAAACAATGAATCATGGAACACTACATGAAAAACTAATGATGTAATGTTTGGTGATTAACATAACATAATAAAATTAAAAAAATAAAAATAAAAAAATAAGTAATTTGGGTTATCAAAAGCATAAAGTTTTCGGGGGTATAGAGATGTAAAGAAGTAGATTTTTTATATGCAATTACAGTTGTTATCAGTTTAACATAGATTATTATAATTTTAAGATGTTTAGTATAATAATAACCATAAAGAAAATATCTTATAAATATAACTAAAGGAAGTGAGAAGGGAATCAAAATATGTCACTACAAAAAATAAATGAAAATAAAATAATGCAGTGAGGGGAAAAGAGGACAAAAAGCTGTAAGACATACAGAAAACACTAAAATGGCAATATAGGTCCCTCCATATCAATAATCACTTTAAAAGTAAATGGATTATGGCGCCTGGGGTGGCTCAGTAGATTAAGCATCTGACTCTTGATTTTGGCTCAGATCATGATCTCAGGATTGTGAGACTGAGCCCCACGTGGAGCCTGCTTAAGATTCTCCATACAACAACAGCAGAAACACACACTATTTTCAAATGTGATGGAACATTCTTTAAGACTGACTACATGTTAGGCCATAAAACAAGTCTTAATTTTAAGAATATTGAAACCATACATACAAACTATTTTCTCTGACTATAATGTAATGAAACTAGGAATCACTATGAGAAGGGGGAATTAAACACATACGTGGGAATTAAACAACTCATTCTTAAATAACCAATGGGTCAAAGAAGAAATCACAGGAATTTAAAAGTATTTGGTGTGCGAATGAAAACAAAAACACAACATACCAAAACTTATGAGATGCAGAGAAAGTAGTAGTAAGGGGGAACTTTATACCAGTAAACAATTGCAAGAAAGGAAGAAAAGAAGAAGAAGAAAAGAAGATGAAGAAGAAGAAGAAGAAGAAGAGGAGGACGAGGAAGAGGAGGAGGAGAAGAAAAGAAGAAGAAGAAAAAGAAGAAGAAGAAGATGAAGAAGAAGGAGGAGGAGGATCTTAAATCAATAACTTAACTTTGCATCTCTAGGAACTAAAAAAGAAAAACTAAACCAAAAGTTAGCAGATGGAAGAAAATAATAATGATTGTAGAAAAGTTAAATATAATAAAGAATAGAAAACAACAGAAAAAAATAAACAAAAGCAGGAGCTGATTCTTCAAAATAATCCAGAAAATTGACAACATCTTAGCTACACTAATAGTAAAGGAGAGAAAACTCAAATAACTAAAATTATAATTGAAAGAGGGAACTTAAAATTGATGTCACAGAAATAAAAGAGGTTATAATAGACTAACAATAATTATACACCAACAAATTGAATAATCTGGAATAAACATACAACCTACCAAGACTGAATCATGAAAAAAAAAATCTTAACAGATCAATAACTAGAAAGGATATTGAATAAGCAATGAAAGCCTCTTAACGCAGAAAAGCCCAGGACCAGATGGCTTCACTGGTGATTTCTACCAAACATTTAAAGAATTAACAATCCTGCCCAAACTCTTCCAAGAAATTGAAGAGGAGGAAATATTTCCAAGCTCATTCTGTGAGGCTGCTATCATTACTCTAATACTAAAGCTAGACAAAGACACTACAAGAAAAGTACAGACCAGTATCTCTGAAGTCTGATAAAAATTTCTCAAAAAAATACTAGCAAATAGAAACAGCAAATTAAAGGGACTGTACACCGTGACCAAGTGGGATTTACTCCTGGAATGCAAGTTAGTTCAACATATGAAAATCAACATATATATATATACACACACACACACATATATGTACATATACACACATACATACACACACAAAAAAATTAACAAATTAAGAAAAAAACGTACGATAATCTCAATTGATTCACAAAAAGCATTTGACAAAATTTAATACCCTTTCATGATAAAAAAAAAAATTCAACAAACTAGGAACAGAGAGAAATTATCTCAACCTAATAAAAGCCATACATAAAAAGCCCACAGCTTACAATACAAAGAAATAAAAGGCACCCAAAATGTAAAGGAAGAAGAAAAATTAAATATTATCTTATAAGATGAAAACTCTAAAGATTCTACACACACACACACACACAAATTCATCAAAGTTGCAGGATATAAAATCACAAAAATCAGTTGGATTTCTATACACTAACAATGAACAATCTGAAAAAGAAATTTAAAAAACAGTTCCAGTTACAGTAGCATCAAAAAGAATAAAATACTTAGGAATAAATTCAACCAAAGGAGCAAAGGACATGTACACTGAAAACTATAAAACATTGATAATAGAAGTTAAAGAAGACACCAGTAAATGGAAGACATCCTGTGTTCATGGACTGGAAGACTTAATATTTTTAAGATGTCAATACTACCCAAAATACCAATGACATTTTTGGCAGAAATAGAAAGTCCCATTCTGAAGTCCATATTGAACCTCAAGGGATCTTAAAGACCATAATAGTCTTAAAAAGGAAAAGGCTCAAGTTAACAGTCTCACGTATCTTTAAACATACTACAAAGCAACAGTAACCAAATCAGTGTGGCATAAAGACAGATATATAAACCAATGAAACAGAATAGAAAACCAAAAATAAACCCTTGTGTACATGGCCTAATGATTTTTGACAAGAGTGCCAAAACTACATAATGAGGAAAAGATAGTCTCTTCAACAAATGATGTTGGAAAAATTGTATATCTATGTGAAAAAAAAAAATGAAGTTACATCCTTACCTTATCCCATATGGAAAAATTAGCTGAAATGTATCAAAGATTTTAACATAATACCTAAAACCGTAAGACTCCTAGAAAACTCCTAAAACTAAATGGGAAAATATTCATGATATTGGATTTGGCAATGATTTCCTGGATATGACATGAAAAGCCCAAAGAACAAAGGCAAAGATGGATAAATGGGACTGCATTAAACTTAAAAACTTCTGAAATCACAATAGCCAAGAGGTGGAACTAACCTGTCAATCAGTATATGAATAGATAAAGAAAATGTGTACACAAATACAATGGAATATTACTCATCCCTAGAAAAGAAGGAAATTCTGTCATATGCTAGAGTATGGACGAATCTTGATGACATGTTAAGTGAAATAAACCAATCACAAAAGGACAAATGCTAGATGAGTCCACTAATACTAAGTTAAAAGCCATCTGTGAACCTGTGATTCTATTACAACAAATTAAGCATTAATAATACAAAATATTTTTACTATTTCAAATTGCTTTCACTTTCCAATCTACTTTTATAACTCAACTTTTCAGTATCACAATTAATGGGTTTTATTAATATTTATGTTTTAATATTGTCCTTTCTAAGAATATATGGTAAATCCTATCCTTGCCTTCCTACTTAACGTTCTTCATTCACTCAACAAATAATCAGTGGGTAATTACTGAGCTAGATAGAGTCCTAGGAGCTGAGGATAGCCTATAGTCAAGACATAAAATTCCTACTTTCATAGACTTTAAATCATAGTGAGTTAAACAGATAGGAAACAAGCAAACTAATAATAAATCAGGTATTTTGATAGTGCTGAGTACCATGACAGGAATAAACTTAGATATTGAGATAAAGAGTGAGTATGGTGTGAGGACAGGAGCCTGCCCTCAGTTACTGTGGTTCACACCCCTATAGCCATGATACCCTAGATAGTTAATAGAGCCTTGACTGTAATTATTTTTGAATACACAGGCAGCCCAACTACATCTAATGATTTATAAAGAAAAAAATGTAGAGAATTGGATTCCCAGAAAAAGAGATATTGGGATGAAAAAATTTGAAGAGATTAGAGTCAAGAATTTTCCAAAACTGATGAAAGATATCAAATCACAGATCTAAGTGAGTCATCTAACACCAAGAATCATAAATATAAAGAAAACTCTATCTTGACATGTCCTTATCAAACTGCTGTGTAGTCAGTAAAGAACAAAGTCTTAAGAGCAGCCAAATAAAGATATATTATATAAAGAAGGAAAATGATGACTGATTCATCATAAGGAATAACACAGGCAAGAAAACAATGATACGAGACTTTTTTTAAGTACTGAAAGAAAAAAATATTAACCTATAATTCTGTACCTGGAAAAATATCCTCTAAAAATCAAAGGAAAATATATCTTCAGCCAGATGAAAGAATTCATCTGCAGCATATTTTCATTGTAAGAAATACTAAAAGAAAGTTTTCACACTATTAATAAATTATAACATATGGAAGCCTGGATCTGCAAGAAGGAATCTGCAAGAAGGAATGAAGAGCACCATAAAAACTGGCTATGCAGGTATCAGGCAAAATTTAATTAAATTCAATCAAAATTTGTTATGGCCCCACTACGAACAAACATTGTACCAAGGGGGAAGGTAAGGACAAATTAGATGAACTGCCTGTGAGACTCCTAAAGTGAAGAAAATAAGATGTACATGTCTAAGTAGACAGCAGAGTTGAAAGTAACATGTTCTATTAAAATTACACATGTGTTGTAGAGTTTACTGTGGTTTGCAGTGAAAGCTCATTGGACAAAGTGACCTTGTGAAGTGAGGCTAACAGAAGCAAGTAATTCAGGCAGTCAGAACAGCAAGAGCCGCTTCAAAGAAAGTGGAAATCACTACATGGATACTAAAATCGTTAGACAGCGCCTTTGTCTTTAACTGGTATATAGCAGGCATGCAAGAAAAAAGGGAAAATATGTTTGAAAAAACGTTGGTTTTTATAAAACTATTATACTCATTTGTTGCCAGAATAAGAAGCTTGACTTTCATGGTGAAGAACTTTAACAAGAAGAGGCTCTGCGTCACCACTGACTTTATCCAGATGGTTCTGGCAACAGTGGATAGCTGTAAGGATGGGATGGGAAACTGCCAGGCCAGTTGGGACCTATTTTAAAAGCCACTGCATATGTGAAGTTAAAGAGTTTGATGGAATAGCATGTACCTCAAATATCCAGAAGTAAACTGCAAATGTAGAACTAAGTAGCAAAGTGGTCTAGGCCAAAGTATAGATTTTGGAAAATATTATAAGAATGCATGGGAATAGTGGTTGAAGCCACACATGTTGATGTCACTATTACATTAAAAATGATCAGATTTAAAAAAAGAAGAAGAAGAACAGAAGAAAACTTATTGAAGGGCCAAGAATCTGGGTGATGGGAAGGGAAAGAGATACCAGAAAGGGGATAATGAGAGAGGAGAAAGTATTTCATTGAAAGATATGTTGCTATTAAAAAGGTGTCAAGGTTCTACAGACAGCAGTGAAGAGAAAAAGAAAAAAAACATTCTGAAAGGCCTAAGACAGCTGGGGAATTTTAAGGGAAATAAGTCAATCAGAGAAACACAAATTTATCACATGGTTTCACTCATATGTGGTAAATAAGGAATAGTTCAGAGGACAATAGGGGTGTGGGGGGGAACTGAATGGGAAGAAATCAAAGAAGGAGACAAACCATTCTCACTCGACTCCAGGAAACAAACTGAGGGTTACTGGAGGGGAGGGAGGTGGGGGGATGGGGTAACTAGGTGATGGGCATTAAAGAGGGCATGTGATAGGATAAGCACTGGCTGTTATACTCAACTAATGAATCATTGAACATTATATCAAAAACTAATGATGTACTATACTTTGGCTAATTGCATTTAAATTAAAAAAATACTAAAACAAAAGTTGATGCTATGGTCAGAATTTAAAAGTAAGAATTTCAGTTTTTAAGCAGTTCTGAGTTACGTCAAGGACCAAATTTTGGGATGGTGGAATGGAGAACAATGGTGACTAAACTCTTTAAAACTGAGTAGGTCCTGAGTTGGGGACATGGGTGTGTTATTAAAAAGAGGGGAACAGAGGGGAGGAGCAAGATGGCAGAGGAGTAGGAGACCTGGATTTCATCTGGTCCCAGGAATTCAGCTGGATAGGGATCAAATCATTCTGAACACCTACGGACTCAACAGGAGATTGAAGAAAAGAATAGCAACAACTCTCTGAACAAAAAAGCAACCACTTTCTGGAAGGTAAGACGTGCGGAGAAGTGAATCCGAGGCGATATTCGGGAGGACAGACAGCGGGGGAGGGGGCCTCCGTCCGCTGCTTCTGGCAAGTGATAGAGCCGCGGAGCACAAAATCGGCAGAACTTTTACAAGTCAGCTCCGCTGAAGGACGTCACTCCAGTGGCTAAGCAGGGGGTGGAATGCTCGCTGGGCCAGTGTGGTCTCAGGACCCTCGGGGTCACAGAAAGACCGGGGGTGTCTGAGTGCGGCAGAGCTCCCAGGTATCGGAGTGGGGAAGCCGGCTGCAGAGACAGAGCTGAGGCGTGGGCTCTCAGCTCGAGGTTGCCATAAACTGTGATCGGTGGCACAGTCAGGCCCCTGCTCCTTCAGCAGGGACCCAACAACTGGCAGATCCAGGGAGACTCCCCTTCCTCCCCCAGCAGGAGCATCGAGGGAGTGCACTGCAGGGATCTGCTGGGCTTGGAGACTCCACACGGGGTCCTGAATAAGCCAGAGATAGAAATGATTGGTCACAGGCTGGGTGAAAATGGAGTGTGTGGCCGGAGACCGGGGAGACGGGAGTGACTGCTTTTCTCAGGGGGCACACTGAGCAGTGGGGCCCTGAGTTCTCGGCTCTTCCCGGACGGAGATTGGGAGGCCGCCATTTTCGCTCTCATCCCCCAAAGCTGTACGGAAAGCTCGCAGGGAACTAAAGCTCCCAAGAGCAAACCCGAGCAAATTACTTAGCCCAGACCCGGCAAGGGCAGGGCAATTCCTCCTCCAGCAAAGACATTTGGGAACCACAACAATAAGCCCTCCCCCAGAAGATCAGCAAAAACAGCCAGCCAAGACCAAGTTTACCGATCTCCAGTGCTAGGGGAATACTGCACATAGAATTCATGGCTTTTTCACCATGATTCTTTAGTCTTTCAAAGTTAATTTTTTTTAACTGTCTTTTTTTTTTTTATTTTTATTTTTCCCTATTTCAACCAACATCTTATCAATCCTTTTTTTAAAAAAATCTTTTTTATTTTTCATTTTTAGAGTCATATTCTACCCCTTCAGAGTAGTTACCCTTATTTTTGGTATATATATGTAAGTTGTTGCTCTCTTTAAAATTTTGGGATACAGTTTCTTCTAACAGATCAAAATATACCCTAAATCTCTAGTGTATGGCTTTGTTCTGGTCTCCTGCCTAATCACATTCTCTCCCTTTTTTTTTTTAATCCTCTTCTTTCGTTTTTCAATGAAAACCCTCATTTTTGTACATATATAAGCTTTTCTTTCTTTAAAATTTTGGGAGGCACTTTCTTCTAACTGACCAAAATACACCCAAAATCTAGTGTGTGGCATTGATCTATGCACCAGCCCGATCATATTTGATTATATTCTGCTTTTTTTGTTTTGTTTTTGTTTGTTTTTATCTTTTTCTTTTTTCTTTCTTTCCCTTTCTTTTTCCCTGGTTTCAGGTCTTCTGTGATTTCTTCAGTGTTTATTTTCTGGGGACGTTGTTACCCTATTAGCATTTTGTTCTCTCATTCATCTATTCTCCTCTGGACAAAATGACAAGACGGAAAAAATCACCTCAACAAAAAGAACAAGAGGCAGTACCGACTGCCAGGGACCTAATCAATACGGACATTGGTAAGATGTCGGAACTAGAGTTCAGAATGATGATTTTAAAGATACTAGCTGGGCTTGAAAAAAACATGGAAGTTATTAGAGAAACCCTTTCTGGATAAATAAAAGAACTAAAATCTAACCAGGTAGAAATCAAAAAGGCTATTAATGAGGTGCAATAAAAAATGGAGGCTCTAACTGCTAGGATAAATGAGGCAGAAGAGAGAATTAGGGATATAATAGACCAAATGATGGAAAATAAATAAGCTGAGAAAAAGAGAGATAAACAACTACTGGATCACGAGGGCAGAATTCGAGAGATAAGCGATACCATAGACAAAACAACATTAGACTAATTGGGATCCCAGAAGAAGAAGAAAGAGAGAGAGGGGCAGAGGGTATATTGGAGCAAATTATAGCAGAGAACTGCCCTAATTTGGGGAAGGAAACGGGCATCAAAATCCAGGAGGCACAGAGAACCCCTCTCAAAATCAATAAAAATAGGTCAACACCCTGACATCTAAGGTAAAACTTATGAGTCTCAGAGACAAACAAAAATCCTGAAAGCAGCTCAGGAGAAGAGATATGTAACCTACAATGGTAGAAACATTAGATTGGCAACAGACCTATCCACAGAGACATGGCAGGCCAGAAAGGACTGGCAGGATATAGTCAGAGCACTAAACGAGAAAAATATGCAGCCAAGAATACTATATCCAGCTAGGCTGTCATTGAAAATAGAAGGAGAGATAAAAAGCTTCCAGGACAAACAAAAACTAAAGGAATTTGCAAACACGAAACCAGCCCTACAAGAAATATTAAAAGAGGTCCTCTGAGCAAAGAGAGCCTAAAAGTAACATAGACCAGAAAGGAACACAGACAATATACAGTTAACAGTCACCTTACAGGCAATACAATGGCACTAAATTCATATGTTTCAATAGTTACTCTGAATGTAAATGGGCTAAATGCCCCAATCGAAAGACACAGGCTATCAGATTGGATTAAAAAACAAGACCCATCGATCTGCTGTCTGCAAGAGACTCATTTTAGAACCAAAGACACCCCCAGATTGAAAGTGAAGGGCTGGAAACCATTTACCATGCTAATGGACACCAAAAGAAAGCTGGGGTGGCAATCCGTATATCAGACAAATTAGATTTTAAACCAAAGAGTGTAATAAGAGATGAGGAAGGACGCTATATCCTACTTAAAGGGTCTGTCCAACAAGAAGATCTAACAATTGTAAATATCTATGCCCCTAACATGGGAGCAGCCAAATATATAAGGCAATTAATAACAAAAGCAAAGAAACACATTGACAACAATACAATAATAGTGGGGGACTTTAACACCCCCTCACTGAAATGGGTAGATCATCTAAGCAAAAGATCAACAAGGAAATAAAGACTTTAAATGACACACTGGACCAAATGGACTTCACAGATATATTCAGAACATTCCATCCCAAAGCAACAGAATACACATTCTTCTCTAGTGCCCAGGGAACATTCTCCAGAATAGATCACATCCTAGGTCAGAAATCAGGTCTCAACCAGTACCAAAAGTTTGGGATCATTCCCTGCCTATTTTCAGACCACAATGCTTTGAAACTAGAACTCAATCACAAAGGAAAGTCGGAAAGAATTCAAATACATGGAGGCTAAAGAGCATCCTACTGAAGAATGAATGGGTCAACCAGGAAATTAAAGAAGAATTAAAAAAATTCGGGGAAACAAATGAAAATGAAAACACAACTGTTCAAAATCTCTGGTATGCAGCAAAGGCAGTCCTGAGAGGAAAGTATATAGGAATACAAGCCTTTCTCAAGAAACAAGAAAGGTTTCAAGTACACAACCTAACCCTACACCTAAAGAAGCAGGAGAAAGAACAGCAAATAAAGCCTAAATCCAGCAGGAGAAGAGAAATAATAAATATTAGAGCAGAAATCAATGAAATAGAAACCAAAAGAACAGCAGAGCAGATCAACGAAATTAGGAGCTGGTTCTTTGAAAGAATTAACAAGATTGATAAACCCCTGGCCAGACTTATCAAAAAGAAAAGAGAAATGACCCAAATAAATAAAATCATGAATCAAAGAGGAGAGAGATCACAAACACCACCAAAGAAACACAATTATAAGAACATATTTTGAGCAACTCTATGCCAGCAAATTAGATAATCTGGGAGAAATGGATGTATCAACTACCAAAACTGAACCAGGAAGAAACAGAAAACCTGAACAGACCTATAACCACTTAGTAAATTGAAGCAGTCATCAAAAATCTCCCAACAAACAAAAGCCCAGGGCCAGATGGCTTCCCAGGTGAATTCTACCAAACATTTAAAGAAGAATTAATACCCATTCTTCTGAAACTGTTCCAAAAAATAGAAATGGAAGGAAAACTTCCAAACTCGTTTTATGAGGCCACCATTACCTTGATCCCCAAACCAGACAAAGACCCCATCAAAAAGGAGAATTACAAACCAATATTCTTGATGGACATGAATGCAAAAATTCTCACCCAAATACTAGCCAATAGGATCCAACAGTACATTAAAAGGATTATTCACCATGACCAAGTGGGATTTATCCCTGGGCTGCAGGTTGGTTCAACATCTGCAAATCAATCAATGTGATACAATACATTAACAAAAGAAAGAACAAGAATCATATGATCCTCTCAATAGAGGCAGAAAAAGCATTTGACAAAGTACAGCATCCTTTCTTGATCAAAACTCTTCAGAGTATATGGATAGAGGGTACATACCTCAATATCATAAAAGCCATCTATGAAAAATCCACAGTGAATATCATTCTCAATGGGGAAAAACTGAGAGCTTTCGCCTTAAGGTCAGGAACATGGCAGGGATGTCCAGTATCACCCCTGCTATTCAACATAGTATTAGAAGTCCTAGCCACAGCAATCAGACAACAAAAAGAAATCAAAGGCATCCAAATCGGCAAAGAAGAAGTCAAACTCTCACTCTTTGCAGATGATGATACTTTATGTGGAAAACCCAAAAGACTCCACCCCCAAACTGCTAGAACTCATACAGGAATTCAGTAAAGTGGCAGGATATAAAATCAATGCACAGAAATCAGTGGCATTCCTATACACCAACAACAAGACAGAAGAAAGAGAAATGAAGGAGTCGATCCCATTTACAATTGCACCCAAAACCATAAGATACCTAGGAATAAATCTAACCAAAGAGGCAAAGGATCTGTACTCAGAAAACTATAAAATACTCATGAAAGAAATTGAGGAAGACACAAAGAAATGGAAAAACGTTCCATGCTCATGGATTGGAAGAACAAATATTGTGAAGATGTTCATGCTACCTAGAACAATCTACACATTCAATGCAATCCCCATCAAAATACCATCCACTTTTGTCAAAGAAATGGAACAATTAATCCTAAAATTTGTATGGAACCAGAAAAGACCCCAAATAGCCAGAGGAATATTGAAAAAGAAAAGCAAAGCCCGTGGCATCACAATTCTGGACTTCAAGCTCTATTACAAAGCTGTCATCATCAAGACAGTATGGTACTGGCACAAAAACAGACACATAGATCAATGGAACAGAATAGAGTCCAGAAATGGACCCTCAACTCTATGGTCAACTCATCTTTGACAAAGCAGGGAAGAATGTCCAATGGAAAAAAGACTGTCTCTTCAACAAATGGTGTTGGGAATATTGGACAGCCACATGCAGAAGAATGAAACTGGACCATTTCTTTACACCACACACAAAAATAGACTCAAAATGGTTGAAAGACCTAAATGTGAGACAGGAGTCCATCCAAATCCTAAAGGAGAACACAGGCAGCAACCTCTTCGACCTCAGCCATAGCAACTTCTTCCTAGAAACTTCGCCAAAGGCAAGGGAAGCAAGGGCAAAAATGAACTATTGGGACTTCATCAAGATAAAAACCTTTTGCCCAGTGAAACAGTCAACAAAACCAAAAGACAACTGACAGAATGGGAGAAGATATTTGCAAATGACATATCAGATAAAGGGCTAGTACCCCAAATCTATAAAGAACTTATTAAACCAACACCAAAGAACAAAAGATCCAATCAAGAAATGGGAAGAAGACATGAACAGACATTTTTCCAAAGAAGACATCCAAATGGCCAACAGACACATCAAAAAGTGCTCAACACCATTCGGCATCAGGAATGTCCAAATCAAAACCTCAATGAGATACCACTTCACACCAGTCAGAATGGCTAAAATTAACAAGTCAGGAAATGACAGATGTTGGCGGGGATGCAGAGAAAGATGAACCCTCCTACACTGTTGGTGGGAATGCAAGCTGGTGCAGCCACTCTGGAAAACAGTATGGTGGTTCCTCAAAAAGTTGAAAATAGAGCTACCATAGGACCCAGCAATTGCATACTGGGTATTTACCCCAAAGATACAAATGTAGGGATCTGAAGGGTACATGCACCCCAATGTTTATAGCAGCATTGTCCACAATAGCCAAAATGTGGAAAGAGCCAAGATGTCCATTGACAGATGAATGGATAAAGAAGAAGTGGTATATATATACAATGGAATATTATGCAGCCATCAAGAGGAATATAATCTTGCCATTTGCAACGATGTGGATGGAACTGGAGGGTATTATGCTGAACGAAATAAGTCAATCAGAGAAAGACATGTATCATATGACCTCACTGATATGAGGAATTCTTAATCTCAGGAAATAAACTGAGGGTTGCTGGAGTGGTGGGGGGTAGGAGGGATGGGGTGGCTGAGTGATAGACATTGGGGAGAGTATGTGCTTTGGTGATCGCTGTGAATTGTGTAAGACTGTTGAATCACAGACCTGTACCTCTGAAACAAATAATACATTATATGTTAAAAAAATAAATGAAGAAGATAGCAGGAGCGGAAGAATGAAGGGGGGGAAATCGGAGGGGGAGACGAACCATGAGAGACTATGGACTGTGAAAAACAAACTGAGGGTTCTAGAGGTGAGGGGGGTTGGGGGATGGGTTAACTTGGTGATGGGTATTAAGGAAGGCATGTTCTGCATGGAGCACTGGGTGTTATATGCAAACAATGAATCATGGAACACTACATCAAAAACTAATGATGTAATGTATGATGATTAACATAACATAATTTAAAAAAAAAGACCAAACAAAAAGATACTCACCAATTTAAATGTTGAGGGGAAAATGTCAAATGGTTAAACAAAACTACCATAAGCTTGTTGTGAAAATTTCTAAAGAAGTTTATGAAATCAGAATGATCTGTTTAGAGAGGAAATGTTATCAGTGAAGACTGGCCTGCAGCCAGAGAGAAGTAGACAGACAATGAGCAGACTCTGCCCTGAGATGACACTGGAAAATCTTCCTGTCGGCCACTGAACCCTAACAGAAAACACGATGGTGTGTTATCAGGGTATGACTTCAGGCAGTAGCCTTCAACAACTGTATTATAGTTATGGCTCAAGGTACATGTAATGACAGGGTTTTCAATGTTTGAGTAAAATGCTAATTATTTTTAAAACTTCATTGTTGGAGGAAGATTGGGTTTACTGGTAAGAATATTTTAAAACTTTAAGCTCTTTCATTGTTGTGGTTGACATAGGTAAAAATAAATAGTTTCCTGTGTAATCACTGTAAAAACATATATAACACACATGATAGTTATCACAATATTTGCCACTAGCTGATAATACCCCAACAATCCTTAAAGAGTCCACTTTGCCCTGACCACAGTCTTAAAAGCTGGATATGGGCAGCTTTCTTTAAGAGAAATCCCCTTTTTCCCATCTGTTTCTAAGCCAGATCAGGGACTGCCTCAGAGAAAACAGACCATGAGGGTATCAATTCATCTTTCCCATTCTTTCTGTGACCTACTAGAAACAAGTAATAGAATGTGGTAGATATAAAATTACTGTAAGTACTAACTACTGCACACCCCCATCTTGTTACAAATACGACTTAAGGAGCAACCCGGTAAGAAAATGGCTAAAAAGCAGCATACAAACCCTCCTGCTAGTCCCAATTTAAGCAGTAGCTCCTCAAATCAAGTGGAGAGAAGAAATTCAAGGTCCACAAATGCTAGCCTGTAGAGAAGTAACAGGCTTGCAATGTTAAACTCAGCCAGGACAATGAACACTCCTGTTTCCATCCAAGATGGAGTAATAGAAACTGAATTTACTCTGTCATTTGAAACAGTAAAGAATCAGAAAAAAAAAAAAATATGTGAAACAATGGTTTTCAAGACACTGGATATGTGGCAATGAAAGTCAGTGGTCTCTGAGACTGGAAATAAGTAAGGTTAGCCTAACAACTGCCCCAGCTTACTATCTTAAAAAGAGTTTCCAGGCTGTGGCTCATGACAAGGCACCCAGGCAAAAGCTCAGTGGATTACCTGAGTTGAAGAGATGAAGCTGATTATTTAATGAGACGAAGGCAAATAGTGTTCACAGAACACAACTTGGAAGAGGAAAGAGCTGTGCAGGAGAATTATGGAGATCTGCAGAGGGCCCCTCTCTGCTATCCAGCAGAGCACTTATCAATGCATATGGGTAAGGAAAACTAACTGAAATCAGTGTAAAAACAATCCATACAATTACAGAAGGGTTTCCCATGCTCTCGTACGACTGGGAACAGTGCCTGTGCTCAAAAGCCAGAGTGGAAAAACGCAAAATTCATGGGGTTTTTGGTACTCACAAAAATCTTGACTTAATAGTGGAGAACAATTAGCCCTAGAATCTGCCAGACCACTTCTCCTGATCTGCTGAACAAATTAAAAAAGCAGGATTTAGAAGATCAAACTGTTTCAAAGTAACTTAACGCACCCTAGAATGACACTCAAGAATATTTACAGAAGTGGGATGCCTGGGTGGCTCAGTTGATTAAGTGTCCAACTCTTGATTTTTGGCTCAGGTCATGATCTCAGTGTCATGAGATCAAGTGCTGCATGGGGCTCCACGCTCAATGTGGAGCCTGCTTGGGATTCTCTCTCTCCCTCTCTCTATATGTCTATTAGAGAAGACAAAAGATATGTGGGCATCAGAGCAAATACACTTTTGAAGAAATAATAACTGAAATTTTCAGAATTTAATGAACCCATATACCTACACATCCGTGAAGCTTGAGGAGACTCAAGCATGAGGAACATGCCACGAGGCAAATCATAATCAAATTTCTCAGATATAGTAATAAAAAGAAAATCTTAAAAGACTCGGCAGGGGGGGAGACCATATGGAATACAAAGGAACAAAAAGAAGTACAGCACCATATTCCTTGTCAGAAAAAGGCAAGTGAGAAGACAGTGGAGCATTGTCTTTTAAGTACTGAAAGGGAATAAATAAACAAAAAACCAAAACATGGCTGCTAACCCAGAATCCTATATCAAAAATGAAGACAAGTGACAGGACTTCCAAAATGGCAGGATGAGGAGTTCAGTAGACCCACTCCCAAATAAAATAGCCATTTAACTGGTAAAAATTATTAGACCCAATGTATAACTATAGTTGACAACACTGGTGACTATAGTTGACAACATTGTATTTTTTAATTAAAATTTTCTAAGACAGTGAAATTTATATCTCTCATATATATATATGTATATGAGATGATGGATGTATTAATAATCAGATGAGAGGAATCCTTTCACAATATATATGTACATCAAATTATCATAATGCATACTTTGAATATCTTAAAATTTTACTTGTCAATTATACCTCAATGAAGCTGGAGGAAAAAGAATTTAAAGTCCCTATATCCTAAGGGCATACAGCAAATAGAGATACATTCATTTAAGAAAATCTACTAAATATCAGTGAGAACAGTGAGTCTATGGCATTTTAGCCCTCCACCTCACCCCCAGATCCATTTTAAAAACTCTACTCTGGAAATCTATGTTGGGTGGGTTTGGCCAAGACAACAAATGTCCCCACTCTTCCAGGCTGAGATTAGGGTTAGGGTTTCACCCTTGGAGGGGCAGGTTACCAGTGTTTCTCACTCTTTCTAGCCTTATTTTTCAGCAGTTCTGTTTCAGGTAGGCATGGTCTAGAGGGCTGCTGTTGCCTTTCACCACCGAAGCCTTCCTCATAGGGAAGAAGTTTAATCCAGGTGCTCATACATTGTACACTTGTAGGGTGAAGGTTGCACACTGAAAAGAGCAAGCCAAATAGGCCAAGGTCACCAACCTCCCTCCCCCACAGTCCTTGTAGAGCAGAGATGTCACCATCTGAGAGTAGCAGAGTGCTGTCCCAGTCCTCAGCACTATCCAGTGGCATAGAGAGAGATTCTTTCCAGGAGAAGAAGAAGGCCATAAATATGAAATACTCTTCAGATCTGCATAAGGAGGATGATATTATTTGGCACAGAGTGTGGATAATTCCATGCCTAAGGGTGTTGCTGCAAACAATGGAAATCTTCAAAAAGAGTAATTAAGATCTTAGCTTTATGATACTGGTAACAAAACAAAACAACACAAACAAAATAACAGAGCAACCAGAAGTTTAACAAAGAGAATCAGAGCAAGAGGCACCTATAAAGAGTGCTCTTGTGGAACCACAGTCAACATTGGGCATCAGAAATTCCATGAATATGTGTTAAGCTATATCTACTCAGGAATAATCAGAGCAAAATATGAACATACTGAAAACATTCCCCAAGCCATAAAAACAGATATATCAGTAAAGGTTGGAAGCCTCAATGGCACAAGGGCTTAAACACAACCACTGACCAAACACTGGCTGAAGAACAAAGTACTCTGACCCAGGGGTGATTCTTAAGGAAATCAGACTTTAAATAAAACCATTTGCATACTTGGAAGTCTGGAAGACTGTGTATGACAAAGGCTGCAACATCTCAGGAGTGATGTGTGGGGGGACGGAGGGGTGGATATCCAACCTACTAGTTCCTAGCTGAACATGTGGTAAAATGTAAAATTTCAAAACTTTGAGAGTAGCCTCCAACTCACAAAGACATCCTCTCATAAAATATCTAACTGGAAAAGGGGACTTAAGGACACCTATTGGCCAATAAGTAGTAGATCTGTGACTCAGGCAAAACTCAACCACTTGGTTACTAAGCTAAATGGGGAAAAAAATGTGAGCAGAGACATCACTGGTTGCCTACTCTGGGGGATGGGGGTGGAATATACTTCTCAGAGTTAATACAGGTAAATCACTAGACTAATAAATAAAGGACCTAACAAACAAAAACAATATCAATGCTTAAATGATGGAGGATTAGTATTCAGAGTTGCCGTAATATATTATCTAAAGTGTAAAGTTTTCAAAAAAAAAATTATGGACAAACAGAAAAATGTGACCCAAACAAGGAGGAAAAAAAAAGTAGGCACTTACTCTTCAGGGGTTTCAGATACTGGACTTAACAAAGACTTCAAAACAGCTATTATAAACTAAATATGTTCAAAGATTTAAAGGAAACCATATCTAAAGAATTAAAGGAATATGATAACAAAGTCTCATGGAATAGAGAATATCAATAGAGAAAAGATAACAAAGAACCAAATGGAAATTCCAAAATGGAAAAGAATAATAACCAAAATAAAAATTCACTGGAGAGACTTAACAGTAGATTTGAGCTGATAGAAGAATCACCAAACTTGAGGTTAAATCAGTAGAGAGAATGGGATCTAAAGAACAGAAAGGAAAAAAAATGAAAAAATCAACAAAGATTCAGAGAAATGAAGGATACAACCGAACACACCAATATATGCATAATGGGAATATCAGAAAGAGAAAGGGGCAGAAAATATATTCAACAAAATAAGATTTAAAATCTTCCCAAATTAGATAAGAAACATTCATCTACACGCTCAAGAAACTTAACTCTAAGTAAAATAAACACAAAGAAATCCACATCCATACAAATCATACTCAAAATGTTGAAACTCAAAAATAAAATGCTGAAAACAGAAAGAGAAAAATAACTCATCATATACAAGGAAATTTCAATTAAATTAAAAGCTGACTTCTCATCAAAAACAAAGGCAGAAAGCAGTGGGATGACATAGTCAAAGTGCTGAATATAAAAAAAAGATTATCTTTCAAAATAAAGGCAAAATAAGGATATTTCAGGAAACAAATACTGAGAGAAATTCTTTGCTAGCAGACCTGCCTTATAAGAAACACTAAAATACTTCTTCAGGTGAAAAGCAAACAATCCCAGACAATAATTCAAATAAAAAACAAAAACAAAAACAAAAACCCACAAAGCTGATAAAGATAATTATGTAGACAATTATTTTTTAAAAAGCATAATTGCAAATATCTTCTCTGCTTTCTTCCTAACTAACTTAAAAAGTAATTGCAAAAAATAGTACATATACAATTGTATTGTTAGGACTATAACAAGAAATAAATTTTAAAATAACAAAATATATGTAACAAATATATTTATATTTGTCAACAAATATATTTGATGAAATACATTTAACAATAACAAAAAGACAAGTGATATGTTTAACAATAAGAGCGTGGTGGGAATATAGCTTTATTAGAATAGGTAATAATTCCAGATGACAGCTCTAACAGGAAGAAATGACAAGAATCAGAAATGATAAGTATAGCATTTAAATAGTAAATACAATTTAAAAGACATAAATTATATAAAATAATAATTTGAAGAATAAATTATTGGGTTTATAATACATATGTTTATAATAGCATAAAAATGGGTGAGTGAATGAAGCTACTAGAGTAAATTTCTATATTTAATTTGTGTTAATTAGTAAGATCTAAGGTAGATATTGTTTAGAGTAGAAAAGATTTTGATAAGATGTATATTGTAATAGGCTTGCAAATACTAAGAAAATAAAAAATATATAATTAAAAATCACTGATCTACACAAAAACCCACACAGGAATATTTATAGCAGCTTTATTAACAATTTCCAAAACTTGGAAACAACCAAGATGTCCCTCAGTAGGTTAATGGATGAATTGCAGTATATCCAGATGCGTATTACTTAGCACAAAAAAGAAATAAGCTATCAAGCCATAAACAGATACGAAGAAACCCTGAATGCATATTACTAAGTGAAAGAAGCCAATCTGAAAAAGCTACATACTGTATGATCCCAACTATATGACATTCTGGAAAGGCAAAACTATGGACACAGTAAAAGATCAGTGGTTGCTAGTGTAGGGGAGGGAGAAGAATAAATAGAACACAGAGGATTTTTAAGGCAGTGAAAATACTCTGCATGATATTATAATGATGGATACACGTCATTATACATTTGTCCAAACCCACAGAATGTATAACACAAAGAGTGAACCCTAAGATAAACTGTGATCTCTATGTAACCATGATGCATCAATGTTGTCTTATCCTTAGAAAAGTATACCATTCTTGTGGTGATGTTGATAATGGGCAAAGCTATGCATGTGTGGGGACAGGAGGTATATGGGAAATCTCTGTACTTTCCTCTCAATTTTGTTTTAAACCCAAAAGTGCTCTTGAAAAAATTAAGGTTTTTTAAAAGTCATTAAAGATACTAAAATATTATACCATGAAATATTCATTTAATATAAAAGAAAGTAGTAAAAGGAAGCCAGAGAAAATACTTAAATAAATAAACAAACAAGCAAACAAATGAACTTGAGACAGAAAACAAAAAGCAAAATGTCAGAAGTCTAACTGTATTAATAATATCATTAAATGTAAAATGATTAAATAGTACAATCCAAATGAATATAAAAAGAAGACCCAATACTTTGTTGGTTCTGGAGAAACATTCTAGATTCTAAGATACAAATAGTTTGAAATCAACAAGATGGAAAAGGATGTATCATGCAAACAGCACTGTAAGAAATTGAAAGACCTAGAATAATATTAGACAAAATACTTTAAATAAAAAATGCTATTAGAGACAAAGAGGAATATTTTATAATTATAAAGAGTCAATATTCTGGTAAATACAGTAACTAGAACTATTAACACAGCCCAAAATTACATAAAGAACAAAACTAATGGAATTGAAAGAAGTAAGAGATAATTCAATATATCATACTTTACTTCAATTTTCTACTTTCAATAATGGATAGAATAATTAGACAACAAATGACAGGGAAACAGAGAACTTGACCAACACTACAAAATGACAAGACTTAACAGACTTCTATAGAACACTCTACCAAACAATAGCAGAATATGTATTTTTCTTAGGTGCACATAGAACATGCTAGAATAATATGATATTCTATAAAACAAGCCTTGATAGATGTAAAAGGACTGAAATCATGCAAAATGCGTTCTTCAACTATAATAGAATTATATTAGAAACCAATAACAGAAAGAAATTTGGTAAATTCACAAGTATGTGAAAATAAACAATGCACTTCTAAATAAACAATGGGTGGAAAAAATAAATCACTCAGCAATTCCATGAATTCACAAATATGTGGAAAATAAACAATGCACTTCAAATAAACAATGGGTGAAAAATTTCTGAGTGATTTCTTTTTTCACCATTGTTTATTATAAGTGCATTGTTTATTTTCCACATCTTTGTGAATTTACCAAATTTCTTTCTATTATTGATTTTTAATATAATTCTATTAAAGTATAAAAATCAGAGAGGGAGACAAACCATGAGAGACTCTGGACTCTGGGAAACAAACTGAGGATTACAGAAGGGACGGGGGTGGGGGATGGGGAAGCTGGGTGATGGGTATTAAGGAGGGCACATGTTGCAAAGAGCACTGGGAGTTACATACAACTAATGAATCATTGAACACTACATCAAAAACTAATGATGTACTAAAACTCCTCTCCCTCTGCAGCTCCCCCTGCTTGTGTGCTCTCTTTCTGTCAAATAAATAAATAAAATCTCAAAAAAAAAACTAATAATGTACTATATGTTGGCTAACTGAACATAATAAAAAAAAAATTCCACTTCTACATGTATAAGAAATGAAAATATATGTCCACACAAAATACACACATATTCATAGCAGCATTATTAAAACCAGCCAAAAGTGAAAACAACCTTATGCCTTATTGAGTTTTGTTATTATTAATTGATGAAGGGAAGAACAAAATATAGCCATACAATAAAATATTATTAATAGAAATAATGAAATACTGATACCTGCTATCATATAAATGAACCTTAAAAATTATGCTAATAATAGAAGCCAGTCACAAAAATGCACATATTCTGATTCCATTTATATGCGAAGTCCAGAATAGGCAAATCATAAGAGATGTAAATTAGATTACTGGTTGCCTACTGCCCAAAGTGGGAGGTTGTAACAATGAACAGTGACTGCTAATAGATACTTGTCTTTTGGGGGGATGATGAAAATGTTCTCAACCTAGGGGTGCCTGGGTGGCTCATCTGATTAAGCGTCCAACTCTTGATTTCAGCTTAGGTCATGATCTCAGGGTCCTGAGATCAAGTTCCACATCAGGTTCTCCACTCAGCAGGGGGTCTGCTTCCCCTCTCTCTCCCTCCCCCCCACTTGTGCAATTTCCCTCTCTTTTTCTCTCTCTCAAATAAATAAATCTTAAAAAAAAGAAAAAGAAAATGTTTTCCAACTAAATCATGGCAGCACAACTTTGTGAACATTTAAAAACCACTGAGGGACACCTGGGTGACTCAGTTGGTTAAGCTTCTTCCTTCAGCTCAGGTCATGATCCCAGGATCCTGAGTTGGGGCTCCCTGCTCAGTGGGGAGTCTGCTTCTCACTTCACCCCTGCCCCTCCCCCTGCTCATGCTCTCTCTCTCACTCACTGTCTCTCAAATATATGAATAAAAACAAACAAATAAATAAATAAATAAATAAATAAATAAATAAATATAAAACCAGTGAATTGTATACTTTAACTGGATGAATTTTGTAGTATATGAATTATATCTCAATAAAGATTTTTTTTAAAAAGTAAACTAAAAATATTTTCAGGTTTACAAATGCTGAAAGAACTCATCATAATAGACTCATACTAAAAGAAAAATCAAAGGAAGTTCTTCAAGTAGAAGGAAAATGATAAAAGACACAAATATGTATCCACACACATTTGTACTATATGTAAACTGGTATAAAATCACCTGGAGGTAGACTGTGATAAGTTAAAAATTATACTACAAACCTTTAGTACAACCACTAAAATTGCATCATAAAGGGTTATAGACAATAACAAAGGAAATAAGAGAGAATTATAAAAAGAGGAGAAAAGGAACAACAGACAGGATCTATAGAAAACTAATAAAAAGGTGACAGGTTTAAATTTAACCACAACAACCATTACAATAAATGTAAATGGTCTAAAGACTCCAATTAGAATGAAGAGATTGATGGACTGAATGTTAGGAAAGCAAAACCAATCTATAAGGTGCCTACAAGAAGCACACTTTAAATCTAATGAGGAATATAGTTTGTAAGTAAAAGAATGGAAAGACCTATACCATACTAAAACTAGGCAAAAGAAAGCTGGAGTGTCTATTTTAACATCAGACAAAGTAGATTTCACAAAAAAGAATATTGCCAGGTACAAGGATATTCATTTTCTAATGATGATGTAGTCAATTAATCAAAAGGACATAAAAATCCTAAATGCTTCTACCCCTAATATCATTGTTTCAAAATTCATGATTCAAACACTGATAGAACTATAAAAAAAAAATGGACAGATCCCTAGTTATTGCCAGAGATTTCAATACCCTACCCTGAATAATTGATAAAAATAGGTTTTAAAAAATCAGTAAGTAATAAATAAGTCATGAGAATGAAAAGTACAGCATAGGGAATATAGTCAATAATATTAATGTTGTATGGTGACACATGGTAACTATGCTTATTGTGGTAAGCACTGCACTACATTGTACACCTGAAACTAATGTAACATTATATGTTAACTATACTTCAATAACAAAAAAATTAAATCAACAAGTAGATCTTCATAAAAATATGAACTAACTTCACTTAATCTAATTACACAACATTCCACCTCACAATAACAGAATACGTTCTTTCCAAGTGCGCACCAATATAGATCATATTTTGGGCCATGAACCAAGTCTCAGTAAATTTAAAAGGATCTAAGTTACACAAAGTATGTTCATTGACTACAGTGGATTTTAATTAGAAATCAGTAACAGAAAGATAACTGGAAAAATCTCCAATATTTGGAAAATGAATACCACACATCTAAATGAACACCATGCATGGGTGAAAGAAGAAATCAAAAAGGAAACTAGTAGGGTTTTCTTTATTGAATGTAAATGAAATCAAAACACTGAAATCTGTGGAATGTCACTATAGTATTGCTTAGGAGGAATTTATAGCACTAAACACTAAAATTAGATAAGAAGGTCTCAAATCTATGACTTCATCTTCCACTTTAAGAAACTAAAAATAAAGCAAACTAAATTCAAAGCAAGCAGAAGAATGGTAATAATACAGATCTAAGTGAAAATCAGTGAACTAGAAAATAGAAAAATAATATTCCATAGTAGGTCTTGGGGTTGGGCCCTGAGCTCTGTGTTTTAAAGAGCTCCCAAGGTAATCCTGATATAAAGCCAGATTTGTAAACTGTTGGACAGGTTTCCTTTAGAATCCTTTCAAGCCATGATATTCTATGAAACTATGATTCTCACATCTGCATTTGTCCCTCAAATGTGAATTAGTAGGATAACAACCTAATCAGTATGGGCACAGTAATACTTTATAAAAGGATCTGTAAGATATTTTGGATCAGGATGTTAATTACATACTGATGAAATGCCGACAGCTGAACAGAAATCTCGACCTAAGACAAAGCTTTTATGACAGTGGAACTGGCTGCGACTTCTATTTCACTACTCATAAACCAGGCGGAACAAGCAGCCAACACGGTGTGTAGGTCTAGGAATAGAGTGGGCGGAAGGCAGATGACACGTTCTGTCCTCTCTCTATGGGTCAGGTGTTATAATCTACAATTCTTACAACAAGACTTGGATATAGTTTTAATTAACCCATTTAGAGATGGAAACCCACAGGTCAGTGAGTTTGTATCTCTAAGTGAATCTGCTGACAACTGGTAGAAGAACCCATTATTTGAGTCCAGCTCTTTTCTCACTCAAACCCTCTCTAAGCCACATGAAGCTATTTTGCTCAATTCCTGCAGTGGTAATGAATAAACATAAGAAACAGATCACTTGTTATTCTATAAACTGAATTGCATATTCAAATCAAGTCCAGTCATTAGATTATTCCTAGGGACATGTTATTGGAGTTATTTACCAAATTACAGATAAAAAAAAATACTTATACATTGAGATCTCATTATATGTCTCCTACAAGAAAAAATATAGCCTAGTAAAAAAATCTTTTTTAATGAACCAAACTATAGGCATATGCTCTCATACAGCCTTGCCTTACACAGAATTCTGCCTTAGGTAGAATGCCATGGTGAAATCCCAAGTGCCAAGGTATATGTGTGAAAAGGATCACTGCCCCAAATGGTAAGGATTATGAGGGGAAGGGTCACCTACCAACATGTAGGTCTTACCTGAGGTAATGGGTCTTAACCCAGCATCCTCTGGATGCCTAATTACTCTCCCATAGAGATGACAGGTATAATTTCTCCACAAAATTTGTTCTCCACCTCCCTATGCATTTGAATTAACTTTGTGAGAAAATCAGTTAACTAAGTCTACAGTAATAGCTTTTACTTTGAGCACAGCAATTAAGAATGTCTGTTTCCTCTCCTCCTACATCTGTTCTGAGAATGGAGTGAATATATCTGAATTATTTTCTGGATATACAGTAATTGCTGGGAAATGACAACTCACCGTCTGCATAGTAGGCTGTGGTTTTAGATGAAGACTAACCAAGCTAACCTAAATGTACAATTCAGACAGTCATCTGATGTGCACTAAGACAGGAAAAGACAGTTAGAAAGGTCATCTGAAAATCAGTACCAAAGCTGAGGCACTTAGATTGTGATCCATCGAGTCACTATGCTTTAGGGACCCCAAAATCAACTCTCTCTTCCTCTGGCACACAAGCACCTACACTTTAACATGTGTATTTCATTCCTTCAGATTAAAACCTTATGTCTCTTATTTTTTCTTAAAATATAAAACCATCAGGATGAGGGACAATTGTATATATCCATTATAAATCATATCTTAATATAATTGATTGTTTGTACAGTCCTTCACACATTTCAAAATTCTCTCAAATTCTATGATCCAGCTTAAACTCTCAAAACCCTATGGCAGGGCCTGACAGGAGTTGTCACATTTACACACATCAGGAACCAGCCCAGAAACATAGGAGGGTTTGCTCTGCCTTTCTACTGGCTACTCCAGGCCTCTCTCAGAGACACCACATCTGTGACCAACATTCTTTAGGCATTCTTTTTACAGTTCTTTGGTTACTCAATTATCCTCATAATTTTGCACTGAAAGATATTAAAGAGCAACATGATAAGGTGTGCTTTAAAAATTATACTTCAGAGCCCACTTGTTAGGTCTTTTAGTTGTTTAACATAACATTATCTGCAACAAAACTAACTCCAGACCTATCTGGGGTCATATTCCCACTACTGAGTCATTCTCTCGTTCCCCTTCCTCATCCAGGAACGTGACCCTGGAAGGAGCAGGAGCTCCTCCTAGCGAGGACTTGGCCCTGTCACTTCAGTACTCTTGAATCAGTGCCCAGCTGCCATGTCCAGCTCTGGGAATTGTGAAGAAAAGAAGCTCAAGTGGCCTCTCCACCAGGGGGGGGTACTCCCCACTGAAGAGGAGGCTGGGGTTCCTCTGTCTTCTGCCAGCAAGTTACAGCAGTGCAAAGCTCACCTTCTCACTCATGCAACCAGCTTCTTCTCATACTGGATGCTCATCATTCCTCATTTTGAAGAAGTTTTAACTAAACTGGGAAAATAAGCTTTAGAAAAGCCTGGAAAAGAAGTCCAGATATGCAAACACCTGAAGAAGAGGAATAGAAAAATTAATCCCTCTTGTCATGGACAAAGCCAAGAAAAGATTATTCGGATGTTCTGCCTAAATTAAATGAGTCCATGAGTCATTTCTATGCATTGTGCATGTATTCGGTGTTCATTCACCTTTAAAAGCCAACACATAACCTTTTATTTTTCCCAATACTGACTATATTTGGTATAGACTGTCCAGATTATGGACAAATAATTTGTATTCTGAAATACTCTATTTTCAAGACAGTGGTTCAAATTTCTTCAAACCCTGAAGGGAGAGAAATTCACTCAGGTTCATTTCCTTTCCTTTTCACAGTTCTCTTATTAGAAGGTTTATCCTCCTCTAGCCTTTTTGAGCTCACATGACAAGACCTGTTCCTGAGATAAATGATACCCTGAACTAGTAAAGGACATAGCTGAAGTATTACTTAGAATGAGGGATAGTTAAAGACAGAGAACTAAAACAGATACATCCATAATTTAGTAGTTAGTTGAGAGATAATAGCTGGAAAAATAGTGAGTATTTTTAAAACATGATCACAGTTTGTATTATGAAAACTAAGTTGAGGATTCCATGTGGGTATGTTACTTCTGTGCAACATAAATGAGTCTGTTCGATTCCATCTATTTATTGTGGACAATAACGGTGATGAGCCATTTTATTTATTTCCTGATGTTGGATCTTTGTGGATGCAGTTGGACTACGTATGTTGGGAGAAGCCAACGTAAACTGATGCATCTATAGTTAGGAATGGGAACTGTGTCCTGGCGTGGGGGAAAAGAAGATCAATTCCCAGCTGCAGAACTGTGGAAAGTACACAGAAGTGTTGCAGAAACTATTTCACGGCTGCACCACATTTTGCCATCCTCAAGACAGTCTTTCAAAATGTACTATTCCTATTGCACAAATGAGAAAATGATGCTAGAAGAAACTCAGAGAAACACTTGATCCACCCTGGCAGGGAGGTGAGAAGGGGACAGGTCATGGAAGAGGGCTTCTAATAGGAGGTAACTTCACGGCTTGAAGAAAGGTAGGAAAGAGCTCAGTGCAGAAGAGGGAGAAGGGTGTTAAGAGAACCACATGTTGGAATGAGAGAACAGTAAAAGCAAGCATCCAGTTAAGGAAAGCAGGAGGTTTGGTGTCCCCAAAGGGTATAACATGTGAGACGTGGAGTGTCAGGAAGTAAAAGCAAAGAGGTAGGCAAGGGCCAGATAGTGGCTTACCACTTTATGTCATTCTAAGGGCTTGGATTTTATCCTAGGATTAAAGTGGAATTTTCAAGGAATTTAAACTAAAGAGTGCCTTAAACAGGCTTGCCTTACTCCAAAGTGGGAATCCCAATATCCCAATATCGACTCTTACATGCTTGTAGTCGGGGACCCTACCTCCTTCCCTCTCCTTTAGGAAAACCCAAGCATCTGCTTTGCTCCCCACATATCCATGTCCCAGGGCTTGGTGCAGAGTGAAAGCACAGTAAATAGAGGTTGACTGAGAGAGGGAGGAAGAGTGTAGGAGAGGTGAGTAAATAAACTGCGAATTATAGTAAACTAATGATAAATCCATGTATAGCACTATGCTATGTAATATAAGTTGATTGTGCCTTGAGGAAGAGGCACAATGGTCGTAATAAATAGGCTACAAGTGATAAAAGTAGTGAAAAAAAGAAAAGAAATTCAGATTGTTATAGGAAATTGTCCTTTAAAGCAGAGCCCTTCTAAACCATGAAAGAAAATGGTGTCTAATTCAGTATCTTTGACCAGGAGAGCTGTTCTTGGGCAAGACTCTGATTGAGCATCAGTGAGTTGCTGGATTCTGCCACTCAGACATTACTTAGCATTTAAATGAGACAGGAGGAATCCTAAGCTGCACCAGTGATCCTGCAGACTTTCATCAGGTCACTCTGCTGCCGCAGGGATCATGACATTGTGCTTGGAAGAACTTTAAAATCATAAAACAAAAGAGGAGCATCCTGCTTTATGGTTTTATATTTAGTTGTTTTTTAAGTATCTTTTGCTCAAAAACCACAGAGCCCTTCTGATGACATAAGGCTTTAGAAGAGTTGCCATTTAAAAAAGTATTCTTTCTTAGTGTGTAGTACACTGTTTCACTTAGAAAATTTACAATTCTTATGTACATAGTGGAAAAATAAAATCCTTAGAATTGTGAATTCTGCTTGCCTGTTGCACGTGACAAAGCCTTAGTACATCCCCTTCTGAGTGTTTTGGTGTGTGTGTGTGTAAGAGGGGTTCCCTGTTTTATGAACAGAATTGCCTGGCATTTTCTACAGTAAAGTGGCTAAGTGATCAAGGTATCGTCAGAGACCTGGGTGGGAAGCCGAGCTCATCCACCTTCTACCCATGTCCAATTTTCCACCTCAGAGGACAAATGTGGTACTGAATAATACCATAGATGGAAAGTGCAGTGCTGTATTAATAGCACGGGATAAGCAAAGGACTAAACTTACCCAGAAGGGCAAGGAAAAAGTCTTATTTATCTTTGCTGTAGGGTCAAGCACAGTGTCTGACAATTAATGAAGAAATTAGCAATATTTTCTCAATTTTCTCTTTCCATATAAGTGCAGAACTGCTGCACACTCTTCACACTGGATAGACCCTTTATATAATTATAAAGGGGGAAATGTGGTGACAGTTGAATTTATGAACCTTGTGCAATGGTAATTTAGATGTATTGCTTACTGAATAAATATCTTAAAGCTGGAAGGAAGTTTATAGGTAATTTGTTCCCTTTCCTTTATTGTATGGAAAGGCAACAGAAACATGTAAAGATGAGATGACATGCATCTCCAAACCTCCTGCACACTACACCACAGGGTTTTGATGTTCTATGCCTATTGGAACCAATGTAGTTCTATGTCCTGCTACTGATAAATTGGACACCTGAGCCTCAAACTTGGAAAAACAGAGGAACAAGGTGGCTGGGGTAGTATGCGAGTTGGCAAGCTGCTGGGCTCTAAATGAAACTGAGCCCCATGGAAAAGAAGAAATAAACTAAAGCTTGGGTTCATCCTATAAAAAATGTGTCTGCCACAATCCCCATGGTCTCTGATCATCATCATGAATATGGCACAGGCCTATACCAATAACTGTATGTGATTCTCTCCTGGACAAACACACCACTCTTGTCTTGGTCTTGGATCAAAATCTACTTTTTGATCTATCTATTGTTAACTTATCAAAACAATTGATAGAAAAACCAGACAGAAAATCAGTAAAGATATGGAAGAACTCAAGAGTACCATCAAACAACAGGTTCAATCCATTCAACAACAGCAAAATATACATTCTTTTTAAGTGCCTATGGGATATTCACCAAAATAGACCATATTCTGGGTCATAAATCAAAGATTAACAAATTCAAATGAATTTAACTCATATAGAGTATATTCTCTTATTAAAATAGGATCAAACTAGAAATCAGTAACAGATAATAGGAAAACTTCCAAACACCTGGAAACTAAAAATACACTTCTAAATAATGTGAGTTAAGGAAAAAAAAATCTCAAGAGAAACAAATACACTGAACTTAATAAAAATGAAATTTCAACATACTAAAATCTGTGAGAGAACAGTTAAAGCAGTGTCATTTAAAGCACTATTGCTTACATTAGAATACTTACTGTTCATATTTATGGATGCTATTATTTTATTATTTTTTATATATCCACAATAAACTTGTGTAAGTCTTTGCAAAAAAAAAAAAAAAAAGAATAGTCTTATGTCAAGAAACTAAGTGCTACCTCAAAAAAGAAGAAGCGCAAAATAAACCCAAAGCAAACAGAAAAAAAGCAAATAATAAATATAAAAGAGAAGTTTAATGAAATTGAAAACAGAAAAACAATATGAGAAAAACAATGAAACAAAAAGGTAGTTCTTTGAAAAGATAAATCAAACCTCTAGCAAGATGACAAAGAAAAAAGAAAGATGACACAAATTACTAATATCAGATATGAAGCAGAGGATATATTATAGGCCATAAAGATATTAAGAGGATTATAAGGGAATATCATGAAAAATTCTACACATATAAACTAACATCTTAAAAGAAGTGGACCAATTTCTTAAAAAGCACAAATGATCACTTACCTAATATAAAATTGATAAGCTGAAGAGATTTATATCTATTAAGGAAATTAATTTGTAATGACAAAACTCCAGAAAAGAAATCTCCTGACTCAGAGAATATTGCTGGAGAATTCTATGAAATATTGAAGTTTACACAAACTTTTGCACAATCTTTTCCAGAAAACAGAAGATCAGAGGGCTCTTCCTAACTTATCTTATGAAACTAGTATTACCTGATACCAAAACCAAACAAAGATTGTCAAAAAAAAGAAAAGAAAAGAAAAGAAACAAGAAACAGAAAACTGCAGACCAATGTTCCTCATGAATAGAGAGGCAAACATCCTTAACAAAATATTGGCAAATAGAATTCAGCTATATATAAGAAGAGGTTTTTAAAAAGAATATTATCAAATACATAACTATGTGGGGCTTATTCTAGGGATGCAAGACTGGTTCAATATTTGAAAATCACTCAACCTAATCCACCGTATTAACTGGCTAAAAAAAAAAAAAGTCACATGATCTCATCTACTGATGCAGAAAAAGCATTTGGCAAAATTCAACATCCATTCATGATTTTAAAAAAAGTGACTTTCAGAAAACCAGGAATAGAGGGAACTCTCTCTGATAAAAAATATATACAAATATATAGCTAACATTACACTTAATAGTGAAAGACTGAATGTCCTTCCTCTAAGATCTAGAACAAAGCAAGATGTCCATTCACACCACTGCTATTCAACACAGTGTTGGAAGTTCCAGCCAGTGAAATAAGGCAATAAACTAAAATAAAAGATATACAGATTGGTAAGCAAGAAATAAAATTTCCCATATGACATGATGGAATACACAGAAAATCCCAAGGAACCTATCAAAAAACAAACACACAAAACTTCCTAAAATACTGAGTTTCAGCAAGTCAGAGAATACAAAATCAATATATAAAAAATCAACTCTATTTCTGTATATCTAGCAATGAACATAGGGAAAAAGAAATTTTAAAATACAGTACCATTTATAATCACTCCAAAAACATGAAATACTTAGGTGTAAATCTAACAAAATATATTCAGAACTTGTATACTAAAAACTGTAAAACACTGAATGTAAGAAATTAAAGAAGATCTAAAATGGGAAGACATATCACATTTGTGGATTTGAATACTCAACATAGTACAGATGGCATTTTTCCCAAACAGATAGAGACTTAGCAGAAGAGTTTTTCTAGATATAGGCAAGATAATTCTAAAATTCATATGGAAAAGAAATGGCTTATAAGAGTTAAAATAATTTTTAAAAAGAGGAATAAAGAGGTTGAATTAATCTACCCAATTTCAAGACTTATTATGTAACTATAGTAATCAAGACAGTGGGTATTACACAGTGATAGACACATAAATAAATAGAACAAAATAGAGAATCCAGAAATATCCTATGCCAGTTGATTTTTGGCAAATGTGTAAATGCAATTCAACAGGGGAAAGACAGTCTTTTTAATAAACGGTGATAGAGGGACTGGATATCCATAGGAAAAAAATGGTGGGGGGAACTTAGCTCTAAACCTCACATACTGATTTTATATAAAGACAGATAATGAATTAAATGTAAAACATAAAATTATAAAACTTTTAGAAGAAAACAAAGGAGAAAATCTTCAGGAACTAGGGCTTCATGAAGAGTTCTTAGTCATTACTCCAAAAGCATATTCCAAAAAATGTTTAAAAATCAATAAGTTGAATTTCATCTATATTAAAAAAACTTTTCCTCTGTGAAAGATCTTATTAAGAGAATGAAAAGACAAGCTACATACTGAGAGAAAAATATTTGCAAACTACATCTGGCAAAGGAATTATACTAGATTATATGAACTCAATAATTCAACAGAAAAAATAAAACAAAATAATCCAATTTTTAAAGGGCAACTAATAGGAAGAGATATTTCAATGAAGAGGATATATTGCTGGCAAATAAGCACATTAAAGTAGTTCAGTATCACTAACCATCAGGAAAATGCAAGTCAAAACACAATGAGGTATCAACTTATTAGATTTATGCCTATTAGAACAGCTAAAAAAAAAAATAGTGACAATACTCATTGCTGGTGAAGACAGAGAAACCGGATCTCTTATACATTGGCTGGTGGGAATAGAAAATGGTACAGGCACTTTGGGAAAAAAATTTGACAGTTTCTTTAAAAAACTAAACAGCATAAAACCTAGTAATCATACTCCTGGGCATTCATCCGAGGGAATGAAATCTTATTTCCGTATAAAAACCTCAATACAAATGCACATAGTCATTTTATTTGTAATAAACAAAAACTGGAAGCAACAAAAATGTTCCTCAATAGGTGAATGGATAAACAAACTGTGGTATATTCCTCCTATGGAAGATTACTTAGCAATAAGAAAGAACAAACTATTATTAATACACAGAACAACTTGAATGGATCTCTAAATCACTTTGCTGAGGGAAGAAAAGCCGATTTCAAAAGGTCACATACTGAGGGCGCTTGGGTGCCTCAGTTGTTTAAGTGACTGCCTTTGGCTCAGATCATGATCCTGGAGTCCGGGGATTGAGTCCCGCATCGGGCTCCCTGCTCAGCAGGAAGTCTGCTTCTCCTTCTGGCCCTCCCCCCTCTCTCATGCTTTCTCTCTCATTCTCTCTCTCTCAAATAAATAAATAAAATCTTTAAAAAAAAAAAAAGGTCACATACTGAATGGCTGCATGTATATGACATTCTAAAAATGACCAAAACACAGAAATAACAAATAGTGGCTGACAGGATTTAGGAATTTTGGAGGAGGGAGGTGGGTGCAACTATAAAGAGGCACAGGAAGGGGGTCTTTATGATGATGAAACAGTTCTATAGCTTGATTTTGGTGGTCCTTCCACAAATCTACATATGATAAGATGACATGAAATCATGCACATACATTGTACCCATGCCAATTCCCTGGTTTTGATATCATATTACACTCATAAATTGTGTGATTCTGTACCATCTTTGCAACTTCCTGTGAATTTATAATTATTTAAAATAAAAACTTAAAAAATATATCATCACAGTATATTTTCTATTAGAATAACAAACATCGACACTCACTTCCAATATCCGGCCTCAGCTTTTTATCATATTCTCTTAGCAATTTGTTGAGAATAAGAGTCACATCAGTGTCTTGGGATTTTGGAGCCAAGACCCATTTTTGGTTTGATGATGAATCCTCATATTCATCCTCTTCCACCTTTCTGGACCTGTAATTATGGCACAAAGCATGAAGTATAAGTCGTAGCAATGGCTCCAGGAAGTGTCTTAAGCTTGGCCCACTCAAGCACCACTGACATAAGTAGGCAGTCCCCAATACTCGCAGCCCAATCAATAGATTACCTCTAAAATGAAAACAAAACACCATTTAGAAAGAATCCAATAGGAGGAATGCCGCTGCTCTTAACATGTTACAATGTTTTCATTTAATGTCACAAAATGACTCCTTGTCTATGTTAAGCTATAGACGCGAAGATAAGCAAATCAATGCCAGGAGATCAAACAGCAAGCAATCAGTCTTGCTTGGCTCCACCCTGAGAACCTCTAAAGGTCAACGCACAAACCTTCCAGATGTTTGTCAGATGGTGACTTTATCATGCTGTCTCTACCCCCTACTGCCAAGACCTCATTTTTGTTGAAGGTGAGACTAGCTTTTGCTGAAAATAGCTGAGTCTGACTTTTGTGCTTCTTAAGGAGAAGGGAACCTTCTCCTTAAGAGACATGGGGACAGTATGAGGTGGTCTGCTTGGCCAGCACTCATGTGTGGTGACAAGGAGCAGAGATGGTGTTTGACGAATACCCTCTGGCAATTTTACCTCTTACAACACAAACTGATTCATTTCCTACAGAGCAGGCTAATACAGACATTAAAAATTAAAATCTTTCTAATATGTCTTAATCATTTGCCCTTGAATAAACGGGTTGAAACGAATGCTTGAGCATCTCTGAGCTTGTCTTGTGCAGCAGGTCAGCCGCCTCTCCTGGGTGATACACACTGACAGGAGTACTTGAATGGAGAGGCCTCAAAATGACAAGCTAGTTTTCTCAGTGAGTGAGGCCAAATCAACAACACAGCCATTCAGGCTTGAAAAGAGGAGAGTCTCCTTCTGCCTTAAAGCAGCATTTCCAGGTGGACTTTCATTTACTAGGGCAAGAAAAACTTGTAAAACAACAAACAACTTTGCTTGTTTCCTTATACTTCGTCAACATAAATGCCTTAATGACTTCTTTCTTCACCAAAGAGAACAAAATATAAAATAGAAAATTGTATTGAGGTTTATTTGTCCTGACTTGGTATGAGCTCATTTCTGTTTAGCTTCCCAAACAGGAGCCAAAATGTTAACATTATCCCAGGGCAAGTTGTGCTCTGGAACACAAGTTTAAGTTAATTTTTGGAATTGTCTAAATTATCTATAATGAACATGAAAGAAAGGAAGAGAAGAAACTTCTAAAAATTCATTATCTCTATTTGTTTAAATGCTCACAATCGTATATATAATATTATAATCACATAGTTACATATATAGTACAATAGTATACATGATTTTATATAATATGTAATTATATGTATATGTCATGTATTATATACATTACAGTATTTTTATGAGTGTTAACTAGCCTTAACCTAGACTAGGGCTGTGTCACATAGTCTGGTCCTGGTTGAATATATACATATATATGAGATTTTGAAAATGAGTATATGGCATATGTCTGGCAGATTGACTTCATTTAAGTTTTCCTAGGCTTATCTTAGACTGTAATTCTATTTCTTGAATATATATTGGCTAGAAGGTTAAAATATATCATCCACAGAAACTATAAAATGCTGTGAGTTTTTATTTGCACTGAACATTCACCATCAATAGGAACCTACAAAATTTGGGACACATACAAGAAGTGATATGCTGCATTTCATTATTTTTAAAACTGAACTTTTACAAATAACATTATAGAATTTAAAATGTCACTTTAGAATATTTTATCAGAAATATTGTCAGGAATATTAATTTTATCATCTTGGGAAAAAAAGAACTAGGTTGAAGCAGGTTCTGTAGGACATGGTTAGCTGGAAGCAGTCATTGCCTACAGGACCTGGCAATTCATTCTGCAGCAAAACCATTCGGAGGGACTACGGACAGAGGGGCAGATCACTTTGGCAGAATCACATACAACATTCTCAAGACACGTTCCAACTCCACCACAGTGCTTTCCCCTCTCCCTCTTCTGTCTCTCTGCCTCTTTCTCTCTCTTCTCTTCCCCTCCCCTACCTTTCTCTCTTATTCCTCTCCCTATTTCCCCTCTCCCACCCCCAAAGATAGCTCACCAGCAGAGACCAGACTATGTTCTCCATGCCCTGTTATTTTCTATTGCCCCAATGGTCATATGTACATAGATTGAGCACACTAATTATTCATCAGTTCTCTGTATACACACAGCCTTCGTTTTTGAAAGACTTTGAGCTACTTCAAAAGCAGGTATTATAATGAGCCTAATTCTCCCTCTAGTGGTGATGAGAGGGTTTTCCTGAAATTGCATAAGCTTCTTCCTTAGAGGCCAAGGCAGGTGAGAGTGGGAGAGAGGAGGAAGGAAAAGCAGCAGGGTCCTCTCCCACCCCTTCAGGAGGTAAACCAGAACCTGCAGCGCAATGACTGGGTTGGGGTGCACAGTGGCAAAGTGTGGGCAGAGATCCTCTTGTCCCCTTAGAGGCTGACACCGAGCTTCTCCCAATCCTGGTCTTCGTCAGTTTGCTGCAGGACTTCAGGGAATGAAGTAGAAGCCTCACAGTGCTAGTGTCAGACCACCAGCCCCACAGGAAAATCCTCCCTTTCATGAAAACAAAATCCCGTCTCAGAGGACCCACTAGAATATGAATAAAACAAGAATGATCTGCTTTTCTAGGTAGGCTATATATAATCTTTATGAGTGTTCTATTATCAGGAATGTTGGATCCTAAATACCATCACTGCAATTAGCTTTTCTTAAAAACAAATCGGCAATGTATTGTCATTGTCAAAGAACTGCTCAACCTCCAGATGTTATTTTCAGGTCTTACACCTTCCCTTCAACTAGAAAGACAGAGACAAAGTCTGAAGTATTTTTAAACATTAAAAGGAGCTCCTAAACCTCAGAAAGCAGTTAAGTGTCTGCAAGGTATCACCAAGGTCCACGCATGCCGTGGTGCATTGTAATGCATAATAAGCTCATCCATGGGTGTCAGAACAGGGTGTTTTTCTCTCCATGGAGGTATCAAGCCATCATCACAGAGCACAACTCTCAGAACCTTTTCCAGGGATTCTGAACACCAGAACGCCATTCCAGAGTGCAAACGAGAACACTCTCAGCATTAATAATAGTTTTGAAAGATGTCACTGGACTTCAGATTATTTTACATGTCTGTAAAACCCATTCAAAGAACAAAGACGCTCTCAAAGGAGAGGCATAGAGCAATGCAATTAGTTTAAAATTTGGATTTTTTTTTTCAACTGATATGCAACCTCTATTATAAAGGCCAGGGAATGAACCGAGAGACAGAACATATTAAAATCATTACATCTGCCTTGGTGAAATGGAAGGATGAGGAATCCCAAGAAATTGTACATGTATTCGGGAATCCCTAGAAACCTGACTGCTTCATGTTAGATACTAAGATATCTTCCTACTAAGCACATAAACTAATGAGGACAATAAGCAGTTTTCCTTGTAGCATGTTAAGTAGCTACAAATCTAAACTATATGTAATTATCTAACTCTGAAATGCAGGTCACTTCATCCAGTTGGTAGCAACAGAAAGGTCATGCAGATGTGACTTCAGATCGAGATTATATACTTCAGACGTCTACATTATGCCTGGTGCTATCTGCTGGTCTCTCTGCCTCTAAACAGAGATACTTCCAGGCAGAATCAACTTCAGAAAGTGCACTTCCATATCCTTCCCTAGCTCTCTCCTTAGACAGGAAGAAACTTGAGGTGAAAGGCCCAAGGAGTACAATGCCTGGTTGAGAGAGCTGCCTGTGTATCACCAGCTGACACTGTCTCTGGCACACTGTCCGCCTTTCACACTCTCACCTCTTAATAGGGATAAGTGGTATGGAGGGGAGAACCAGGGCTTTCTTTGTCAGGGTCAAGCACCCCTGTCAAAAGTGGGGAGTGAAACTGGGGGTCCCTTTATGTCTGCTAAGATTTGTTAATGTGCCTTCCTACTTCACCAGTATGAATGAAAATCTAAGACCTGGCATTGCCTGCTGGCACCTGCAGGGCTAACTGCCCATAGGAAGGCTCTCTAGCTCTCTAGCTTCCAGATCCAGGAAATGAACAAAGAGTGTTTTGGGGAAAGGGGTGTCCCAAGACTCTTGGGATGGGGGTAGGAGAAGAGGCATGGAGCTGCTCTGATTTCCAGTCTGCAGGCTCTGGGCTAGAGGATCTAGTCTGGGAGACAGAATTAAAGAAACCAAACCCAGAATATCCAGTTATATTTACAGCAACAGGGTTTAATCTTCTGGTTCGACAGCCCTTCCATCCTCATGAGCCATCTTCATCCCTTCCAGGAGCGTCTCTAAGCTCCCATAAGCGGGTTGCTATTCTAGGAGGCAGGTTAAGGGTATTTAGGGTAAGATAATATCTTACAGTTACCAGGCACAAGACTTATTATCAATTTCAACATGTTTGCTTTATGGGGTAAGTGTGTGTATGTTCGTGTGTGTGAAAAGTGGCTCATCTAGAAGGGGTGCAATGTGTATAGCGTGTGTTTGCAGGGCCTGGGTCGGGGGGAATCCTTTCTAAGAAGTAGGGTTCTTTCCCTTGCTCCAATCCTCTTCCACCTGCCCCCAGCCTGGATGCTCTTTGCCAGTGTGATCTAAACTAGGCAGCTAGGAAATCATGACTTCTGGGTCCTGGGAAATTTCAGAGTGATGGAAATTATACAGAATGTCGGCCAATGTGTGTGTGTGAGCCCCTGGAACACTTGTAGGGAGGGGTAAATAGGAGGTAGACACCTCCGGTTCTTTATGATAGTGGTTTTCAAAACCCCTAAAACAACCAGATCCTAAAAGCTTCAGGAGAAGCCCATTAATCTCAGAGTCCCCACATTCCCGGTTGCAGAGAAGGCTGCAGCCACCCAGCCTGGAGAGGCAGATGGCCATGTCCAGCGGGCAATGGGACAGGTGAGGTGCGGGCCGACTTCCCCTCTTCTCCTGGCCCGGCCCCAGCGGGCTATGCCGCAGCCCAGCCGACGGCGGAGCGCGCCGGGACTCCTGGCCGGCAGACAGCGCCCCCCGCCGCCCTCCGGCCCGGTTCAGAGCCCCGGGGCTGCGGGGCCCGGGCGCCACTTACCGCGCGTGCAAGCCCGAGAACAGGCAGAGGAAGAGCAGCAGCTTCGGGGCCATGGTGCGGTGGAGCTTGGGGAGCAGCGTCCAGGGCCTCCAGCCGGGTGCGGCGTCCTCCGGAGCACGCGCCTCGCCTCCGCCCGCTCTCCTCTCCTTCCCTGCCT